>NW_023044979.1:5739550-5742882 GCF_011762505.2 Arvicanthis niloticus | reverse complement strand
AACTACATGCAATGTGCACTCAAAACCTCCCCTATTTTTTTCTATTTTTAATCCCATTCTCTTGTTCTTTAAATGAAGAATCCTGTCATATGCTTAAACCCCCAGCTGATGAATGTGTTACCTTAGTAGCTTCTTTGGGATGATCCCCCTGTGATTGTTAAACTCTGGTTGTCACTTTAAGCAGTTTGAAACACACTTGAACTACTTCCCTGATCTGTGAGGGAATTTTCCAGAAGTCAACTGGAACATGGCTCAGGAAGGAATGAGTGGGTTACCCACCCCATAGGCAAACCATCCATGGAGAAGTGAATACGGACACCAAGAATCTTGCCACAGGAAATCTAAGTTCTGTTCAAACTGCACTTTGGTCTGGGTCTGCTGCTCATCACACAGACCCTTGACCTGAGTATGTAGCCATGTCTCAGACTTCTGATCCCATTTCCTAAATTTTAAACTTCAATAAAAGTGGGTACTGCAATCTTGCAGAGCCTGTCTTTTTCTGAGGTTTCCCGCACTTTGAAACTGATTTGCTTTTATTTATCCTAGATCTCAAGCCTAGAGTTTGCCCCACTAAAGGACTCCTCACCCTTCTCAAGTATAGTCAGTCTCTCAAGACACATTTGGAGACATTTGAAGGAAGGGGAAACCTGATCAAATACTTGTATGAATACAAAAAAAAAGTAAAAAGTATACATTCAAGAATCCCTATTTAATTTATAATTCATTTGATTGATCACATATCACACAGTGATATAAGTCTGTGAATAGGAAAATTGGTTTCCTCAGAAAGAAAGAGTGCATTGAGTCAAGGTGGTGGCTGCAGTTTCTGGGGGCTGGGGAGGTGGGGACTTAAAACAAGGGAACACAGGGCTGGCTGGGCTCACAGGTGCTAGGATCCCTGCTGTGAATCAACAGGATTGTCTGCTCTGAGGCAGGGAGCCAGACATGAAAAGCTAAGGTGCTGCTTCTTTACAAGCAGGTATCAACGGATAGGATTCTAAAGTTTGGTTTAATTGTTCTTAAGATAGAAGGGAATACAGATTTTTCATGAACCACATGGGGAATTCTTCCTGTGCTTTGGAACTATTAGGAAGAGCTGCTCACAGGTGCTGGGAGTTCTTGCTGTGCAGAGACAGGCTGTTTGGAGGAAGGCGAGGCAGACAGTAAAAGGCTGCTGCCATCCAAAAAGCAGGAAAGGACAGCATAAGGAAAATTGATTTATTGGTTTTAGGGACAGAAGGGAGTATATGGTAAATATTTAAGTATACAGAGATATTAAGCTCCACAGAAGAAGACTGAGTGAAAAACTGCTTTAGAGAAGACTTGAAAGGTTTTGTGCAGGATATACTCACCCATTCTTTAAAAGTGGTTCCATGTAATTTCTGGGATTGATTCCTGGCAATGACAGATAAGAAAGCCTAAAAATAGCCTTATACAGTAACACAAGAATTTAATGTACATATTAACATATGAGGCATTTTGATCTTTAAAATTAGATCAAAGGGCAGAAGATAGATTTTCTAGCCTATTCTCAGACAGTAAAAATTTGGCCACTTGCTGGCCACTAAAAGTATTTTTGACACAGGAAATCAATGTGTTCATCCATTGGCACAAAGACGGGTACAGTGAGTGGTGGACAGAAGGTATGCTATACTAATTTATTGGGTTATAATGAATTTTGGTGAATGTGTTGGAACATGTGCATTTTTCTCCGTCTCAAAATAAACTTTGTCAGTTTTCTTAGTGGAACAACTGCTGTGTAGAGGACAATTTTAAAAATATCAATTTTCCAATCTTCAGTTTTCTTTCTTTTTTTTTTCTTCCCTTTGGCATTTCATGACATGACCTGCTGGTGGTAAATTTAGGAAGCTCTGTAACTCCTGAAATTAAGCTTTATCTATTTTTTTCAGGTGTGTCCCAGAAGAAACATGCAGTTATTTTATTGGTTTTTTTTTTTTTTTTTTTTTTTTTTTTTTTTTGTTGTTTTTTTTTTTTTTTTTTTTTTGTTTGTTTTCTTTTAGGATGGGGATGTAATACCGAAGTTGATTTATGAAGGAGAGTGAAAAGGGGAGACCCAGAGCGATTTTATTTGAATATCTCCTGTCTTTCTGGGGGGCAGGAACGTCAGGTTTGCAAAGTCAGTTTTGAAAAGAGTACTGATTGTTTAAGTGTTTGCAAACTCTTTCAAATGTCTAAGGTGGAGGAAGGAAAGTGTTGAACTTTGGGAAAGAGTTGGTTGGCTTCCTGTTTGAGTCTTCCACAATAAAATTATTGCAATAACAATGGAGTCTCAGACTGGATACCACAGAGGCCTCCTTTGCCAGCCAGCAATGGACCCCAAAGCTATGCCATCCCCAACTCGGCTGGAGGACCAGGACTGGGTCGCCTAGCTCTCTGCCCTAGCAGCCCTGTAAACTGTGCACACTGAATGCGAGGCCGCTCTCAGGCAGCTGCACAGTCACTCAGAGGATGGGGTGGGGCGCTAGAGAAGCCTGGTGGGGGGAGGAGCGGGGCGGGGCCATTGTGGAGGTGCGAGGCAGTGCCGGACTGAGGAATCGAGGGCTGCAGTGCGGTGCAGATCTGCCGCTCGGATCCCTGCTGACTGGTTACCTTCTCCGGAGTCCTCCTGGCTGCGGTGACGGCACTGAGTGGCGGCGCGACACAGACCCAGGTATGGTGTGTTGAGGCAGCATGGAAGGTGAGCGACCCCGCGGGGCCAGCGGGTCTGGGAATTGTTGGGGAGCCTGGAGGCCTCGTCCGAGCTGTCCCTCGCACCTCAGGCTGCCGAACTGTGTAACCAGGACCCCTGGTTCCCTCTCCACAGCGGTACGGCCACCCCAGCTCTGCTGCCTGCACTGCGTGGTTCGCCGACCTGTGTGCCCCGGGCCTGCCTCTGAGCCCCTGAGACAGTGTCACAAGTCACTCTTTCCTCCTGCGCTGGTGCGACCCAGGCCATTCATTCCCTGTGCATGTGAGCATCTGCTCCTCCAGATTTTGCAGATCAGGCACGGGCGCCAGGGGCCAGGGGCCTGGGCTGCGGTTCTCCAGCTTCCTCTCACTGCTCACTTCCCGTGTAGAGGTTTCTTGCCTCTGCCTTGCATAGTTTCCATAAATAAAAAACCACAATAAGTCACAGGGTAGTTAAGCAGAATACTGGAGAAAAAAGCAATCAAAATACTTTTCCTTCTTTCTATTACCACAATGCCAACTGAAACAATGTGGTGTATTCATAGATATTTAGAAATGTAAGTTTCTTTGAACAGAATTTGAGAGTATGAGAAAAAGTGATTATTGAGAGACAGGTTGTATGTTCTTTTAATATCATCTCCTTG
>NW_023044979.1:5619463-5739537 GCF_011762505.2 Arvicanthis niloticus | reverse complement strand
TGGTTAAGAGCACGGATTGCTTTACAGAGGTCCTGAGTTCAGTCCCAGCAACCAGTATGGTGGCTCTCAACCACCTACCATTGGGATTTAATGCCCTCTTTCGAGGACTGAAATCCAATGTACTCGTGGAGAATGGTAAGGAAGCTTTCTGAGGAAGGTCTTCTGATCTAGAAAGTACCCTTAAAATGAAATGTGGAATCACAAGAAAGCAATTTGTTTTGAAATATTGAGCTAAGGAGCTACTTAAGCTTACACAAAACAGTCCATTGTTTAGATTCATCCCAGGAAGGAGGAGGGGAGACAGAGAGAGAGAGAGAGGAGACGAGAGAGAGAGCGAGAGGAGAGAGAGAGAGAAAGAGAAGAGAGAGGAAAAGAGAGAGAGCGAGAGAGGAGAGAAGAGAGAGGAAAGAGGAGACCGAGAGGAGAGAGAGACGAGTGAGAGAGGAGGAGAGGAGAGAGCGAGAGAGAGAGAGGAGTGAGAGAGGAGATAGGAGAGGAGAATAGAGAGAGAGAAATAGAGGAGAGAAAAGAGAGAAAGAGAGAGAGAGAGAAGAGAGAGAAGAGAGAGGAGAGACAGGGAAACAGAGAGGAGATGAGAGAGAGGAGATTGTAACATTTAATTAGAGCTGGTTGTCGAGACAAAAAACTGTATTAATGAGTAGTGCTGGAATTAAGGGATGAGGGTGTATGCCACCACCAGGACCAAGCTGACTTTCTAAAAAAACAGAGAGAAAGAAAAGAAAGGAAAGGAAAAACTGCTTTCTATATACCAAGCAATGGTAATTTGCTACAGTGTCACTTTTGTGTAGTTTTTGAATGTGAATTAAACTTTGTTTATTAGGAAGTTTCACACACCCAGTATTATCTCAAAAAGAAGAGCCAACATCATCTTTGTGTGTAGCAGAGCAGTTGTTGCACTATTTAAATGTTGTTTTGTTGTTGAAAACCACGTTTCAGAGGTAAAATGGAGATAAGTCCAAAGTAGTCACTCGCCATTGAGTTCTCCAAACTGACAAATTACAGGCCCAGGGTATGAATTGTGGATGAGGAAGAAGAATCTAGGAGGAGCTTTGGGATGTGGAAACTATGATTGGAATACAGTGTAGAAAATACAGTTTCTTTCTACCCATAAGCCCCACTTCAACAAAAAAAAAAAAAAAAAAACAAAACAAAACCAAAAAAAACCCACCACCATCATCATCACCACAACCAAAAACTTCTGGCAGCAACAACCATAGCTATGCAAGTGTTCCTTGTCTGAAGATCCAACCACTTTCCAGCTAAAGTTGTGTGTGTAATTCGTGTCCCAGTTGTGCTAATGGTTAAGAAAAAGGGGAACCACTATATGTTCTGTGCCACCATTCATCCAGATATCTATATCTATGTCAAATGTCAGGTCAATATCTATATCATCCTATATCTATATATCTCTATCTATCTATCTATCTATCTATCTATCTATCTATCTATCTATCTATCTCCCCCCCTCTCAGGACAGTCTGGACAGTCATTCCCTTTAAGCTTCAGGTAAACCATGTAGGGTAAGCTTTCAAATTCATCCATCCTGAATGGGGGTGTGCTTGCTTCTTAAGACCCAAACTTTGGTTGGTGTCGAAATAATAACGACTATGAATGAAGGAATGAATAAATTTAAATAAATTAGAGAGGGGATACAGATGCCTAATGGTGGTAATTTCGAATCACAGGGCCCTAGGCTCCATTTCCCGTTGGAAACGATAAGCTGAGTAGTTACGGGACTGACTGCTCTTTCTTCCCAGAAGGTCCCAATAAAGCACGTAGCAGCTCTGTCACAGGACCTAATTCACTTTCTGGTTGTGGTGTAAAATCAGAATAAAACAATGTTAGAAATACCAGGTTTATGTAATACAGCCCAGATCCTAGGCCTGAAAAGTACGAGCTGACAGGGCTGGTGTGGCGGGCTGGATAAGAAGAGTCTTCCTCTATCTCTTTATCAGAGACAGGTGTGTGTATCCGTTGGAGTGCCATTAGCATTTCTAAGGAGCTAGGGTTATCCGGAACATTGTGATGGTGGGGGTGGGGGCAGTTGGAGGCATTGGGGGAAGTTTAGGCAGCGTTAAATGAAGAAATAAACTGGAAACTTTTATTCATTTATTGGTGAGTGTAAGAGGAAGAGGGAAAATGGGAGGAAGGGAGGGGAGGGAGGAGGAAAGGAGGCAATCTTTCCATGCTGGGATGATCATGCCTGGGAAAAAAATTCCTCCTAAATGAGCTGTCATGCGGGTCATCTCGAGCTTTGGGGGGGGGGACTTTGGTTCTGGCCTATCAATGGGTTTCCAAAGGTCAGTCAGAGAGCCCGCATGGACAGAAAGGGAAACCATGTTAAGCAAGCAAGCACAAGCAAGCAAAACCACAAAATCTGCTGTTAAGTTCTTCTGTTAAGGAATCGTGGTGAAGTGAAGCAGAAGCAGAAGCAGAAGCAGAAGGAGGAAGCAGAAGCAGAAGCAGAAGCAGAAGCAGAAGCAGAAGCAGAAGCAGAGCAGAAAGCAGAAGCAGAAGCAGAAAGCAGAAGCAGAAGCAGAAGCAGACAGCAGAAGGAGAAGCAAAGCAAAAGCAAAGCAAAGCAAAGCCAAGCAAGCTCATAGTCATTCCAAAAAGGGCTGATAGTAGGGAGCTTGGGGACAGAGTGAAAACAAGTAGAAGGAAACAATAATAAATAAAATAAATAAAATTTAAAAATGCTTTGTGTAGAACATCGTCTAAGTCTTAGGGAACAAAGGCTTGACATTGAAACCCATGGTCATTAGCATCTTCCGCAAATCTATCAGACAATGTTCCCAATGCAGTGCATACCACCTTTCCTCAATGATTGCCCCGACTCCTCACTGTGCGTGCGTCCGTGTGTGTGTGTGTGGTGTGTTACCACACAGCAACATCAGTGGCGGAGACACAAAGGAAGACAGCTAAGGCTACAAAATAAAGATAGCAAAACAGACAGGTAGAAGTTGTCCCAAATGCGATCCCCAAAAAATGGTTAGGCCAGAGTGAGGGGACCATGTCAAACTTCTTATCTGAGAGATGGGAGAGGGAGAGGGAGAGGGAATAGGGACAGGGAGAGGAGAGGGAGAGGGGAGAGGGAGAGGGAGAGGGAGAGGGAGAGGGAGAGGGAGAGGGAGCGGGAGGAGGGAGAGGGAGAGGAGAGGGAGAGGGAGAGGAGAGGGAGAGGAGAGGAGACGGGAGAGCGGGAGAGGAGGAGAGGGAGAGGGAGAGGGAGAGAGGGAGAGGGAGAGGGAAGGGAGTAGAGGGAGAGGAGACAAGAGGGGGGACAGAGAGAAGAGGAGAGAAAGAGAAAGAGAGAGAGAAGAGAGGAGAGAAAGAAGAGGAGAGGAGAGAAGATAGGTAGTAGATTATAGATATGTGAGAGGATAAGAGAGAAGAGGCGATGAGAGAGGAGGATAGGCAGAAGAGGAGAAGGAGAGAGAGGAAGAGAGGAGAAAGAGGAGAGGATTAGAGAGATAGTAGGAAGAGGAGAGAGACAGGAGAGGAGAGGAAAGGGAGATAGGAGAGAGAGAAAATCCTCTCTGCTGTTTGATCTATTTTGTGTGAGCACTAGAAAAGTTGAAACATCAAGCAAGTACATCATTATTGATTTTAAAGAGAGAGTCAAGACCACAACAAAATATGTCTTTTTAAATTTTATACACATATACACGAAATAATGTGTGGACACCTGGTATTTGTTATAGGACCAACTGGCTCCGACCTGATAATAAGCGAAATCATATATAATTATAATAAGATAATTAAAAGAAAATGTGTTGTATATGTGTTTTTAAAATTATATATGTTTTCTACATACATATTATATTAATACACACATATTTCATAGAAACTCTGCTGAACACTAATACTCTGTGAAATGACACAAGGCAATGGGCACCTCACAAATATAATTTAAAAACAAACAAAACAAACAAAACACAAGTCAATAAAAGGGGACCCGCAAAAAAGGTGGGATGCGGGAGACAGAGGGACACAACATACATACATTATACGTGGTTATATATATATATATAATGTGTATATATACGTATATACCATATGTGTTTATATATTGTTATATACGTATATATATGTATATATATATGTATATATATGTATATGTACGTATAGTAAATATATATATACACACATTACTATGTATACATATAATAATATATATATATATGTATCTATATATATATTAAAAAAAAAAAGAGGGCCAGCTATTGGTCGACAAATGTAAAGGAGGTCAAGGGCGACACAGATACATATCTTTTAAAAACGGTCTGTTAAAAACAGAAACTGGTCGACCTACACCATTCAAGAAAAAAAAACGTATTGAAGTGTATGTGTGTGGATATTTAAACCAGTTAAATAATTTCAATCATTTTAAAATAAATACAAAAAAAAAGAGTCCAGAACAAAACTCTGGTTAAACGGCAAAAAAAAGGAGATGAGGACACAGAGAGACAGTTTTAATAAACAGTCTGTGAAAAGGAGACAAACTGGTAGACCTCCACACAAGTAAATTTAATTAATATAATAATAAAAAAAATGTCAAAAAGGGCATTGGTCGACTATATATTATATCTATATATATATATATTTAAAAAAAATAAAAAGAGTCCAGACCAGTATCTGGATCGACCTCCAGAGTTGGGAAAAAAAAGAGAACTAAGTACCCTTGGAAGTGGTCACCGGAACCCCGGAAAAAAAAAAAAAAAAAAGGAGAGGAAAGGGAGGGCAAAGAAAAAAAAGAGGCGCCGGAACCTCTCCGGCCTTGCCCTCTCCGGAAACTCATCCCGCTGCACCCAGACGCGCCTAGCGGCGCAAGGAGAATGAGGAAGTGAAGCGGAAGAGAGGAACAGAAAGCTCGGATGAAGAGAGCGCAACTCCCCATACAGAGAGCCCGCCAATGCCGCGACCCAGATGGACTCGCTTCCTCAAAAGACTGGGCGGCCAGAGAAATCCTCTTTCTCCCCGCGTCCCCGCGCGCTTCCCGGGAAAACGCAACCGGAGACCGGGCGCAGGAGGGACCCGAACCGCAAGGACGGGGAAGCGAGCGCAGAGAGGAAGACTCTGGGTCCTGTCTGGCTGCCGGCGCAAAGGGCGAGTACAGGGATCGCCCTTTGCAATCCCCCTTTAACCGGTGAACCTCCATTCATGCCCTCCTGAGAGGGCCTTCGGTGGCGACCCAAAGATACCACCACCGGCCGCACCGGCAACCGTGGGGACAGGCCAGCACAGCAAAACGACTCTATGCCCACAACGGCTGGCCAGGGCCCGGGGCGGGGATGCGGGCGGCAGCGGCGGGCTGGGCTGTGCAATGACTGATGCTGGAACACTAGGAGAGGGAGTAGGAGGAGGTGAGGAGAGGAAGAGGAGAGGAGCGGTGGAGAACCTGGCCACACAGTCTTCGGTACCGGGAGTCAGCTGTCGAGCCGCCTTCGCACGCGAGTGCGAGTGCCGAGCAGCATACCGGAGGCCTGCGAGAGACAAACCCTTGGTGTCGAGGGCTGACTTTTCAATAGGATCACAGCGAGAGAGCTGCCTCTGCTACGTACAAAAACCCCCCAGAAATAGGTCTTCTACGAATGGCTTAGCGCCAGGTTCCACAGGAACGTGTGATCAGCGTGATGGATGAAGGAGGGTGGCCCCCTTCCGCCGCACCCCATGCCTAGGATGAGTGGCTCTCTGCACCGGACCCCGGTCCCGACGCCATGGGGGGACTTAGAGCGTGTTCAGTCATAATCCCACAGATGGTAGCTTCGGTCCCATGGCTCCTCAGCCAAGCACATGACCAAATTCTGAACCTGCGGTTCCTCTCGTATTGAGCAGGATAATTACCATGGCAACAAAAAACACATATCAGAGGGTAAATTAAAACTAACTGTTCACGATGGTCTGAACCCATCTCACGTTCACTATAGTGGGTGAACCAATCCAACTCTGGTGAATTCTGCTTCCAATGATAGGAAAGAGCCTACATCGAAGGATCAACAAGCAACGTTGCTTATGAAACGCTTGGCGCCACAATGCCAGTTATCCCTATGGTAAATTTGTGACACTTCCTGCCTTAAACCCAAAAGGTCAGAAGTATTGCTTTCACGGTCTGTATTCATACGAAAACTCAAGATCAAGCGAGCCTTTTGCCCTTCTGCTCCATGGGAGGTTTTCGTCCTCCCTGAAGCCCTCACTTAGGACACCCAAGCACGGAAACCCTTTGCCCCAACCCCTCGTGGAAACACGGAAACGGGGAGCCAGGGCCTCTCCTATCTTATCCCACACCTATCATGTTTCTTCACTGTGCCAGACTAGAGTCAAGCTCAACATGGTCTTTCTTTCCCCGCCTGATTCCGCCCAACCCACGTTCCCTGGCTGTGGTTTCTTTGGATAGTAAGTAGGACAGTGGGAATTGTTCATCATTCATGCGCATCACTAATTAGATGACAAGGCATTGGGCTACCTTAAGAGAGTCATAGTTACTCCCGCCGTTTACCGCACATCATGGAATTCTTAACTTGACGATCAGACGCACTGGGCAGAAACACAGCCCATCAACACCGCGCGGCGCCTTTGTGATGCTCTGTTTTAATAAACAGCGGATATTCCCTGGGCCCCCCGGCACCAGTTCTAAGTCGGCTGCTAGGGCCAGCTAGGTGAGGCGCCTCTGGGGGGGGGACTGTGGCCCGGCGGGGAAGCAGACCCGGCAGGGGAAGCGCCGGTGCGGGGAAAGGATCGTGGGGGCAAGACACACGGGGCTGCCAGGGACCACGAGAGAGGCCCGGGGCCCACGCCAGCAGAACCTCCCCAACCCTGTGCCAGTGGACCCCGCCGGTCTCCAAGGTAAAGGCGCGATGACCGCTGCAGCTGGGGCGATCCGATGGGAAAGGGGCCGGGCTCGCGTCCGAGTCGCGACGCTGCGCCCCCCCCCCCTAGTTCCGGGACTCCCCCCCCCAAACCGACTGGAACCCACGGGTTCCCTGCCTCCAGCCCGCGAGGGGCTGAACATGTGGCCTCCACACCCGGCGAGGGGGAGAAACAATGGGGGTTTCTCTCGGGGAGAGGTGAGGGTTAGGGTCCGGGCGGCCAGAAAGGGACAGGGGGTCTCCCCGGGCGTGGGAGAGGGCGGGTGAGCGCCTCGTCCAAGCCGCGGGCACAGCCAGCCCCGATTCTTGCGCCAGCCTGAGTGATCCCAGCCCTTAGAGCAATCCTTATCCGAGGAACGAAAGTTACGAACCAGCTTGCGATTATCCCTTACCTACATGTTTTCCAACATGCTAGAGCTGTTCACCTTGGAGACCTGCTGAGATATGGGTACGGCCCGGCGACGAGATTTTACACCTCTCCCCCAGATATTCAAGGGCCGGTGAGCGCTCACCAGGACGCCGCCAAAACCGCGATGCTTTCGGGGCCCCTCTCTCGGGGTGACCCATTCTAGGGCGCCCGGCCCTTCACAGAAAAGAGAACTCTCCCCAGGGCTCCCGCAGGCTTGCTCCGGGATCAGCGCCATCTCCGCCACTCCAGATTTGGGGGGATCTGAAACCCGACTCCCTTTCGATCAGCCTGAGGGGCAACAGGAGGCATCGCCCGTCCCTTCAGAATGGAACTCGCCCATCTCTCAGGACCGATGAACCCATTGTTCAACTGGCTGGGGTTTTTTTCACCTTGGCAAACTTTCTCCACTTCGGCCTTCAATGTTCTAGTTGAATAATTTGCTAGTCAACCACCAAGATCTGCACCCTGCGGTGGCTCCACCCGGGCCAGCGCCCTAGGCTTCAAGGCCTCACCTCAGCGGTACTCCACTTGCGGTAGTAGAGTAGCGTAAAGGGGCCCAACACCTAGGGGGCAAGGATACCCTGAGGGGATGGGTGGCATGTGACGCCCGCCACCCGCCCCACCTGGAGATGTGCGCCCGAGGGCCACTCCAGTCAACGTTCCAACTGACGGGTATGGGCCGTACGACTCCAGCGCCATCATTTTCAGGAGCTAGTTGATTCGGGCAGGTGAGTTGTTTAACACTCTTAGCGGATTCCGCTTCATGCGTACCGTCCTGCTGACTATATCAACCAACACCTTTTCCTGGGGTCTGGTGAGCGTCGGCATCGGGCGCCTTAACCCGGTGTTTGGTTCATCACGCAGCGCAGTTCTGGCTGAACCAAAAGTGGCCACTAGGCACTCGCATCAACTCCCGACTCACGCACAAGGGAGTCGGGCTTCTTACCCATTTAAAAGTTCTGAGAATAGGTTGAGATCGCTTCGGCCCAAAGACTCTAATCATTCGCTTTACCGGATAAAAACGCAGGCATTTCTATTTCTGCCGGAGAGCGCTAGCTATCCTGAGGGAAACTTCGGAGGGACACCAGCTACTAGATGTTCGATTAGTTCTTTTCTCCCCTTTCCAGGTGCGGCGAACCGATTTGAATGGTCAGGACCGCTACGGACCTCCACAAGGAGTTTCCTATGGCTTCGCCCTGCCAGGCATAGTTCACCATCTTTCGAGTCCTAACGCATTAGCTTGGTGCTCCAACTCCCCCTGAGCGGCAGGCAAGACAGGGCGGGTGGTGCGCGGCCTTCCGCGGATGGAGAGGCCTTGGGATCCAACCTCGGGGACCCGGGTGGGGCCCTTCACCTTCATTGAGCCACGGCGGCTTCGGATGAGGGCCTCGACACAGCCACATGCGTTTAGACTCCTTGGTACGTGTTTCATGGGGTTCGGGTTGGGTGGCGAACATCTCCGCGGACCCTTGAGCGCGTGGGCTCTCAGAATAAAAAGCGCGTGACACAGGGTCCCCTTCGATCCTGATGGAGCGACACGCCCTGGGCGCCACTGGGGACAGTCCGCTCAGCCCCCCTGGGACCCCGCCCCCGAGAGGGAGGAAAAGCAAGAGGTGGATGGTTCGAGAGAGAGCGTGTGCGCACCGTGGGAGGGTCGGTCCGGCCCCCTCCTCCCCACATGATGGAGGAGGAGGGGGAGAGCGCGGCGGACGGATATCTGGATTCCTGGCCCGAAACGAAATTCGGCGAGCGCTGCTGGCCAGGGGGCTGTAACACTCGGGGAGGGGTGGTTCGGTGCCCGCACATGTGGTAAGCCGCCCCACAGACACCTTCCCAACCATCCCGGAGCACTGACATGGTGGGAAAGTCTCCCCCCCTACCTGGCCCAGTCCCCTGCGACACCGCACCCGGCCCCGCCGTTGACTCTGGTCTATTGCATTAGATGGAGTTTACCACCCGCTTTAGGGCTGCATCCCAAGGACCCGACTCCGGGAAAACCCGGGTCCCGGCACCGGGGGCGCTAATCGGCCTCACACTTTCCACAAGGCTGGGCCTCAAATCAGAATGAATTGCCCCACACCCTCCATGAGCGACGCCGGGAGTGTGGGTCTTCCGTAAGCACATGTCCGCTAGGGGCTCGCTGGTGGGGGATCGGCGCTGGGTCTTCCCGGTTCACTCGCCACAACTGAGGGGAATCCTGGTTAGTTTCTTTTCCTCTACTGACTAATATGCTTAAATTCAGGGGTCGCCACGCTGATGAGGTTCGCGGCGGTCAGAGAGTGGAAGAAGGATACGGGGCATGAGGAAGGGAGAGCGAGTATCTAAAGGGGCGAGAGAGCCGGGGGACTGTCGGGAGTGAGGGGCCCAAAAGGACTGCAGGGTGGAGCGACCCACAACACAGCCGGGTTCCGAGGGGGAGCGGGGGACCAAGGGGAGCTTGCGTTCGGCGCATGGACACCAGTGCACAATGGCCAACACCGGAGCGGCCACCCCTGGGGGCGAGGGAGGCGAGGAGGTAGGTGCCACAGGAAAAAAAAACAGGAATGCAACTGGGTGGGCAATAGGATGTCAAGTATAAATCCCTTACTGGGGCACATCCGCAACAGGATGTTTTGTCTTTTCGTTGGTTTGGTTTTGGGTTTGTTTTGTTTGTTGTTGTTTGTTTGTTTGTTTTGTTTTTGAGACAGGGTTTCTGTGTGTAGCCCTGGCTGTCCTGTAACCCCTCTGCTAGACCAGGCTGTCCTGGAACTCAGGAAAACCCGCCTGACCTCTGCCTCCTGAGTGCTGGGTATTAAAGGGCGTGCCATCAATATTGATCATTCGTTATCAATTAGTATTGATAATATTGATACCATTCACCTTTGATTGGTATTGATATTGATAATGTATTACATCGCCATCAATTGGGCTTTTTTTTCTTGCCTCTCAAAGGCGGGAAGGGATGTTTTGTTCTTAGAAAAAACTGCAGAATCGTTACTTAGCAGACAGCAGCCACACAGAAAGTCTCAGGCAGAGAACAGCAGCCCTTGGGGTCCAGATGACGGCCCAGAAATGCAGTCAAGTGACAGTTTAGAGGAAAGTTGGTTTTTTTTTTGTTTTGTTTTTGGTGTTTTTTTTTTTTTGTAAGGGAAGGAATGAAAAACAATAAAGGCTTCCACCAAATGTCATAAAATACAAAAAGAAAGAAAATATAGACTTTTAATTTGATGTGTTTTGTCTTATATTTTTCCGAGCACAGGTTTCTTTGTAGCCCTGGCTGTCTGAACAACAATCTGTAGAACAAGGCTGAGCCCTAACTCAGAAATCACCGGTCATATGCCCTCCAAGTGCTGGGATTAAAGGTGTGCACCACCACAGCCCAGCAGCTTTAAAATTTCTTACTTTTATACCTGAAAGAAATAAATATGACAATACCTTTTTTGTTTGTTTTTGTTTTGTTTCTGTTTTTACGGAGCTCTATCATTAGGGACTATTATGTTATTCTAAAATTATTTACATAGTAGTAAAAATGAAGATCAGCTAAAAATTATTTACTTTCATAATAGGTATTAATATGTGGAAGTAATAGAATTAACGTGAAACACTAATCTTTATTAAATATATAAGAATTGGGACTATCCATTAAAACTAGAACTCATTTAGCTTCTCCATGACCTGCCTTATAACTCAGAAGCAATTTCAGGCTTTTGAAGAACGAATCAATTCAATATCTTTGTTAGAACCTGAAGTCTACCTTACTGATGAATCTGGTGTATCTGAATTAAAATAAGATTTAAATCATTCTGGCTGTTAAAATTTATGGTCCTTAAACTTTATTAAGAAATATGGTTCTTTATTTTCAGGTACAAATTTTAAGTTTTCAAAACACGTACCTGAAACTGAAAATTTTTTCTATATTTAGTACAAAAACTAGTGAAACATTCTTTTTGTTTTTTACCTCTTCAGCAATAGTAAGATAAAAACATGTCACAATAAACTCATACTATTTTAATAAAATGTATAACCATTCGTATTATCTCTGTACCACACAGTCCCTCGGGGTCACCAAGGATTAAAAATGGTGACGAGATTGCAGCCATCTCCATTGTTTAGGAGAGCTGTGCAGCTCACTGCTAATAGGAAAACAGAGAACAGACAAGAAGTTCTAGGAAACTTCTGGCAGCCATTTGATTTAAAACAATAACTTACTAATCATTTTTAAAAAGGGGTTTCCTATTCCTAATATCCAGAAAATACGCCGTGTAACTAGATAATCCCGCTGTATACTAAATACATCCCAGACATGCACACACATAAGATATGCAGAAGTGGTAAATAGCTAATGTACTATAAAACAAACCTCAAGGGTTTTCTTTTTATACATATCAGGTGAAAACAATTCAGAGCTCAGCCACTTTGCTTTCCCTTATTTCTGTCTTCAAACTTCTTAATATGTGATTTCTAAAGAAGTAAAGAATTTAAGTTAATGTTCTGACTTGAAAAGCTTAATACAAATTCTCGTTACTTACTGTTTCCCTCTAAATTACTAGAAAGCTAAACCATAGACATTTGTTTGTTTAAAATATAATTCTGTCCAAACTAAAGACATGTATATTTTCTTTGTTGTTTTTCATCTATTTTCAAAATAGGGTATAAATTTCCTACTACTTCCAATCGGCCTTCTACTGACATTATTAAGATACTGTGAAATACAAGAACACAAAGGCAATCCACTGGTGTTCTGTAACTTTCTCTACAAGATTAACAGAACCTATCATACTCTAACATAGGAGTTGTCATTATATACTATGTGAATAACATATGTTTTCATAAAGGAACCAATACTTTTTCTGAGCATCTGCTCCCTGTTTTACATTTGCTTTGTATAGAAGCCGTTTTTCTAACACCATTACCCCATACCACCACATATAGGATTGAAGTCCTGTATTCAGCACAAAACAGCTGGCTTGATGGGAAGCGATGGAAGGTGGACTATCATCCTTGCAGCCATCTTGAGCCATGATACATGAGCTTCCAACAGATGAGCACACTATGATAAATCTTGAGGTGTAGATACCCGGATCTTTTCTTGGGTGGTGAGATATAAAGTGTGGTTTGTGACTGAAGGGCAAGACTTAGAAATCAGATTTAGAGACAAGACCTAAGGGAGTTTAAAGGTGTGACTTAGAGGGGTGCTTAGAAGTGGAGACATGATAAAAGGTGAGAGGCAGACGAAGAAATTTTATTAAGAGTAGGGAATTAGGAGAGTACAACTTGGAGTACAATTATGAGTTAGATTATGTGGGAGGAATTCGGGCAAGTAGGAATTAGGCATTGAGGAAGAAGACACTGGACTCTAGAGAACTCAGAGAAGAATTATAGTTATTAGGTACTTGGCAGTGGAGGAAGGAAACAGAGAATTAAGCATTAGACATTAGGCACTTAGCACTTGAAAGAAACTTTGCACTTGAGGCACTAGGGGACTATGGTCTAGGGACTAGGAGACTCAAGACTTGGGACTTGGACTGGAAGAGAGACTAAAGAATAAACAGGATGAGTCACACTCTGTCTGGTCTCCATTCTCGTCGATGTCTGTCCTCTCTCTCTTGCTGAAACCTGAACCCGAAGACCTGAGCAGCTGGGGCAGTGATAGGTTCTAGCAGTTTAGCCCCCAAGGCTTTCGGCCGAGCAGTTCAAAACATGGACAAGAGCGGTTCTGCAACATTTTGGCTCAAGCGTGTAGGCAGCTCGGGCCACAACCACTGGCTACTACTATTCCAGATGGTATGATGTAAGAAGCAAGTAAGCAGCAGGATTAATCAGTAAAAGTTTATGGGAAAAAATGACAACATTTGAACAACGTAACACAAAAAATGGTCTTTAGATGATACAACTATATGGTTCACAGCTTATAAATGCAGGATTTATGACAATGCGATACGAAAGTCACATCCTGGCTATGCCTACCATGTTTGTTTTTGTTTTTCTTTTAGTGGCATTAATAAGTACAAAGCTGCTTTGCTTAAGTAACATTATAAAAAATTTGATTTCTTATAAAGATACATATGAGTAACAATACCCCAAAACTGGACTCTACTAGTTATCATTCTTTCAAATGTCTGTATACAGAGTTACTCTAATTATATTTCCCAACTGGCAGACTGAGGGTCAGATACAGTCTTACCAGATGTTGTCTTAAGATCCTCACCCTAGTGCAACTTGAACTTCTTGGGTAACGATGTCTTGATACATAGAAAAATCAAGAGGATAGAGCAAAAAACCAATCAATAAAAATCCCACTCGTATTACTTGTCTCAGGCTCTGCTGATCTTTCATGCAACTATGCCAGCCAATTTTGAGTAAATCAACTCTCATTAAAAGGCCAGTGAAGAAGAAACACAAACTGGAAAAAAAAATAAAGAAAGCCTATTTAGTCCAATCAGAGAAAGCCTGCATGAATAAGATAAAGGACAGAGCAGGAAGTGAATAATCTCTTAAATATATTAAAATGCAAAAATTATACTAGCCCTCTGTGAGTTCCAGGGCGCCTGGTTACAAAGTGAGGTACAGGACACTGAGGGCAATATAAAAAACCCTGACTCAAAAAACAAAACAAAATTCTACAATTAGCTTTCCTGGAAAAACCATTTATGGCCCTTTTTTTTTAGAAATAGTAAGCATATCTAACAAAAATGAATGTATTACTAGCTAAGGAATATACACATTAACAAGACGTTTCTATGCTTCTACAGCAGAGTAGGACAAATGCAAATGTGGAAACACAGCTGTCGTCAGGAAATATCAGTTAAAAACACACATTTAAATAACTAACATTATTTGGATTTGTACTAAAAAGTCAGACCCACAAGCAGAACCATCATGTAATAGGTGATGCCATGTGAATGTCTCTCTATTTTAATTGGTTCAATATAAGTAAAACAGAGCCTGTGATGAATAGTTGTGGGAAAGGTGGGAATGGAAGGCTCAAAAAGGGGTGGCAGGCAGAGGAAGAAAAAGAGAGAAGGAAAAAGGAAGAAGGAAGCACTATGAACCAGAACCACCTGGCCGGGGCAGAAAACTCAATTAATAAGGAGTCTTAGTGTGGGAAAAGAGTCAGGATCTGTATTAGATTTGGCCCAATCTTGACATTATGACTATATAATTACAAATATTTGGATTGTGTGTCATTTAAGGGCTATTAGGGTTGGAAAATTTAACAAGAAATTGGCGACCTTATGTCCAGCTTAGAACGAACTATGCTGAGATGAAAATCCAAACCCCATTCCCCACAAAATAAACAAACTAGAGCTTCACTCTTAAAAGCTGCACCAGGTGGAAATTAAGCATGCAATGGAGTCTTAAGGGGTGTTACAGAGAGCTGAATGAGAGGCTCCTCCCCAAGCTCAAGCAAACATAGGGACAAACACAGAGATAGCTTCCAACACCTGAGTTGCGGACACAAGGTTGCGCCAATGTCACAGCATAGTTGGGTTTCCCTGACAGGAAAAAACCAGGGACCCAAAGTCAAGGCTGCCAGAGAAGCAGCCTTCACAACGGAGATCAGCATCTTGAAAAGACAGAACTATCTTTCCAAAAACTTTCTCACAGACACAAGAGCGGAATCTAGGCATCTCTGCCCTAAGTCAACAATTCCTCTGCATGTTTCTGAATTTTCATCTTCCCCCCCCCCCCACCCACACTTCTAAGAGGGGCACAAGGCAGCCAAACCAGCCTCACAAATGGTTACACTGCAGGCTGTCTGCAATCAATACACTGCAGGCTACAAGCCCAGACAACAGATCAGAGGGCTCACAACCACAAAAGAACAAGGGTCTTTTGTGATGTCAGCCCCTCCCTACAAATAAAAAGAATGGAAAGGACCACAGAAAGGGCACGTAAGTCCCTTAAAAACACACAAAAAAACCAAACACCAGGAAAAACAAAGACATCCAAAAAATAAGGACAATATTAAAAATTAAAATAGTGCTGGGTGGTGGTGGCGCATGCTGTTAATCCCAGGCACTTGGGAGGCAGAGGCAGGGGGGATGCTGGTGATTGGAATAAAACAATCAATAATAAATAACAAAACATTAATCAATAAATGGTAACCAAAAAAGATCAATACTAATTGATAACCAATTAATGAATCAATAATTGATGCACAACTTTCATTCCAGCACTTGGGAGGCCAAAGGCAGGCAGATTCATGCCTGTCCCGAGGACAGCCTGGTCTACAGAGTGAGCTTCCCAGGACAGCCGGCCGACACAGGAAACCCTGTCTTGAAACAAATAAAAAACAAAAAATAAAAAAAGAAATTATATTTGTAGGCAGAAAAGATGGAGGGATGGAGCCATCTAAGCCTTGATATCAGGATATTAAGCCTAGAGAAATTGGGTTTCAACCCTTCTAATGCTGGTATCCCTTTAATACAGTTCCTTGTGTTGTGGCGACCCCAACTATAAAATTATTTTTGTGGCTACTTCATGGACGGTCATTTGCTTACTGTCATAAATTATCATGTAAATATCTGGTTTCAGATGGGTCATGGCCACGCTGGGAATTGCTGAGCTGGGTTCAGTCAGCTACAGCAGCATTATCAGTCTTGTTGGTCAGGATTTTTGACTCTGCCCCATTCTCATGTTAGGAATAGTAATGTATATCTGTGCCATTGGATGCTGAATTAATTCACTATTTGAAACCTCACAGGGTTTTAATTGAGATTGTGGTACAGACTAAGGGGTTTCTGAAGTAGAATTAACGACACTTTGCATTGTACAATGGCTTTGAACATTGGGGGCCTGCAGGAGTAGAATGTAGTGGATGGAGCATGAGAATGTCTGCCATAGGCTAAAAATTATCTGAACCCTAGGTGGTGACTTAACAGGTACACCTCATAGAAGGCAGGCTCTCTTGAGGAGAGTATGTAGATAGCCTCAATTCCAGTTCACTCTCTCTGTTCATGTTTGGGGGTTTAAATTGATCTCTCAGCTCCCTGCCATGTGGTCTCATCCTTCTGGAAACACAAGCCAAATAATCTCTATCCATAAACGTCTTTTCATAGTATTGTTTTTTTTACAACACCAGAAAAGTAAATAATATGGCGGGCTATAAATAATTGAGAATAAACAAATTTTTTCTTAACCTAAAAAGTTCACAATAAAATTAGACACCAAAAAGTAAAAAGCTACTCAACCTCTGTATCACTAAATATTTTCAGAACAGCACCATCCTCCTTACAACGGCAGAACTGCTCATCCATCCTCTGGATCTTGGCAGCCATGTAACTCATCCCAATCAACCACGGAAAAGGCAAGGACAATAAACAAACAGTTACAGCTCCTGCTGTAATAGTCATCCAACAGCCTGCCCAGCAGAGTCAGTAGCTCTGGAAATGAAGTAGTGGAGGCATTGGTCTTCTAGAACCCAAACGTGAATGTGCAATGGATAGAAATGCAGGCAAATCTCTGGAGGCTGAGGACCCCAAGGAGAATGTCTAAGCGGATACAATTGGATAATAGGTTATGGCAGTTGAGTCCAGAGGTGTCCTTCCCCCCAGAACAAATCCTCTCCTCCAATGAGTACAAAAGCTACTTAAAGGGTAGGTGGCCAAAGCAGGACCACGTCAATTGCTACCACTACTTGTGTAGCCCACTGTCCAAGCCTATGAATCAACACAGATCACTGAATGCTATGAGCGAGGAAGCAAAATAAAGTTGGTAGACAACCTAAGTTCTTGAAAAGGCAAGTAGTGTAAATGTTAGCCGTGGGGGCAGGGGTCATACGGCAAAAACACAAAGCAAACACTGAAACAGCTATGATAGTAAACCCCACTGTAATGAGGTAAACTGACATGCAGTTGTGCCGTGGGGAGACAGGAAAGCAAGTACTTTTTTTTTGTCTTGAATATTATCATAAAGAAGCACAAAGATGTCTGGAAGCTGATTACTGCCATACACTGACAACTACAAAAGTCCCTAAAGGGACACATGTGGCCAATTTTTTATCCCACTTTCTGGAACTGGGGCTGGGAGAAGGAGAAACAAAGCTGTCAACTGAATCATACAAACATGTGTACAAACCGCCCCGTCACTACAGGACCACCCATGTCCAGCACAGACCAAAGAATAAGCACAACTTAGAAGCTGAATGGGAGGAGAGTTACAATCAAGAGATGACCTCACCCAACAAGGTCAAAGAAAGAATGTTGGCTTTTAAGGTTCAACAGGGACTGAGTCATATCTCAGCTCCACCACGTAACCTAGTGAACCCAAGGCAAAATCCCTCCTTCCTCAGGCTCTTCATCCCTCAGAGGCTAAATGAGATAGCCATTGGATATTCCCAATTAGGTACTGGGAGGCAGGTAAGTCGAACAAGGCAGCGACCCACATGAAAAACCCAATCAAGTGGCAGGG
The DNA here is from genome assembly GCF_011762505.2 of Arvicanthis niloticus. NCBI lineage: Eukaryota > Metazoa > Chordata > Mammalia > Rodentia > Muridae > Arvicanthis > Arvicanthis niloticus. The sequence continues at coordinate 5,721,846 of NW_023044979.1, read as the reverse complement.
TAATGGCCTCCATCACATAACATGCCAAGGGGTGCTCTGGGTTTTTTTTTTTCTCTCTGAATTCCAATGTACTCAGTACCAGGAGAGTAGGCAAGCCCTGGGGGATTAGGCAAAGTGGAGAAAAGTTCAGAAGTCTTTGCTTAAAAATGGTGGGTAAGACCTTCAAATATCACAAAACAACCTGACATTAAAGTGATTTAGTATGGAAAGGATATGCAACTATTAATGGATTGAAAGACTTGGATATAATTTATAAAAATCACATTCACAAAATCTATACAGAGGATGAAAATCCTTTTTTTCTGGAGTGACAAAACCCAACTCAGTTTTAAAGAACAAGCTAATTAAATGCCCAAGGAAAGGGGTATGACTGATAAGGTAAAAACTAGTTAAAACGGGACTCCAGTTTTTATGCAGAAGAACAAGGGGCCAAGAAAGGCCAACACTCTGAAAAACTAGGAGACTGCCTTGCCCTGGAGACTAGAAAGGCTAAAGGAAACACACCAAAAAACGACCCAAGCACATATGAAAAACCAGGTAGTCGCATGTATCTGGAGCAGAAGATATCTAATCAATGAATCTAGAACACTAAACACAAAGGACGTAAAAAAATCAGAGTTCTGGCCTGTGTCAAACATGAATAATATACACCATTGTATTCAGGTTCTTAAATATAATGAATACAAATCTTTGAGAAACATAGGAAGCTCCTCTCCCTTAAGTCAGCAGTTCTGAGTGATGATGTTATAACAGCAACCATAGACATTATTAGGAATGTGACGGCACCATGAAATAAGAGAGAACGTCCATTTAACCAAAATCAAAAAAACAAAAAAACCAAAAATACAACAATTTTGTTGTTGTGATTAAAGATTCCACAATTTAAAATAAAAAACAAACAAATTTTAAAACTGCGAAAGCTGGAAGCATAAAACAGTGTTGGTAGTGCATTCAATGCTGACAAAAATTAGGACACAACATAAAGCTAAAAAGTAATGAATGCCCCCCAATGGAAAAAAAAAAACGAATAGATAGAAAAGTAAGACCTGATCCAACAATAGAAAAGAATGGGTAGTAACAGGTAAAAAGATGTGTGGTCCTGGGCGGTGGCGTTTACCGGAGATGATAGGTAATGCGACTGCAGCATCCTCAGCCCTGCTGGTTACTGATGAGTAGGGCGACCAGCTACAGAAAAGAGAGCAAAGCTAAGCAAGTGCCCTTGGATTTTGATAGGAGCTACGTGGCAGGTGAGAGGACTGGGAGCCAGCCAAGCGGAGAAGACGGTAAATAAAGTCTCAGTATGGTCTCTTGTGTTTGCGAGTGTGTGTTGTGTGTGTGTGTGTGTGTGTGTGAGTTTGTGTGTGTATGTTTGAGAAGGCTACAGGACAAGTCTTGATGTGTAAATTGGCTGCAATCTATTGTAAGTGAGTAATCCTGGCTTTAGAGCCATGCTGCCTTCCCACCCCCCCCCAGTCTGGTCTTCCCCTCCCACTGACATGCTGCCTGCTCCTTTGGTTCCAGTGAGAAGCTTGAATCTGGCTAGACTCTTCCTCACCATGATGTCTACACTCCTTCAGCACTTTTACTGCTCCACCCGCCAACAAGCTGAGGATCACCTGCTCTAGAGGAGTGCTCACCTGAAATTCAGCATGGGGAACCGCCCACAAACCCTATCTGTCCAATTCCCAGACAGCACTGGCAAGTACACAGGGAACCATACCCCCTTCTGATAGAATCCCCATTCTCCTAAGATCCACACCCGCCTTCAGCATGCTCTCGTGGTATGGTGTTAAGAAATGGGTCATTGAAACTCGATTTGCTCTAGTTTTGGTTGTCTCGGAATTCTGACAATACTAATTAATTAGAATAGATAGTGGGGTAGTAAAATTCTATTCTCTTCCAGGGAAGGAGAGTTCTAATTGGAGCAGGTTGTAAGATCTCTAACTTCTTAACCTCACACTAGAAAGGGCAGGTGCACCAACAAACTGCTGCCATGCTTGTAGAAACGATAAATGTATATTGGTCTATTGTAAACTATTCCAGATCAATGCTGTGTGCATGACACAGACCATGGCCTACAAAGAGTCCCTCCCGGCCCAAACAAGCTAGAACCTATGAAGGCATCACAGGCAGTTATACCACCGTAGCCAGCAGGTGGTGATATGAGAGTGGCCAGGAGCCCAAGCTGCTGAGTGACAATCACTGGTCAGAAGGCACTAAACATCTATGCCCACGGAGTCTTTATATAATTAATATGTGTGCGTGGGCAACCAAAACGGTAGGATGAAAATGTGAAACAGGAAGGAGAAGGTTGGAGGAAACAACAACATGACAGCACTTGTATAGACCAAGACACCAGGGAAACACCAAAGAAGTACTTGGTGGACACAGATCCTGGCAAAGGAATGGACAGAGTATAAGGCCTCTTCCCACACACAGTGACAGAGTAATTCTTAACATCCCAATGGTTCTTGTCACCAGAAAGTGAATCAGAATACTGACCCAGCTTTCCTAAAACACCAACCATGTGACCTGTAACACTAATCATTACAGTGCCCCTCTCCCTGACCCCCCTCCGTACCCTACCCCCAACTATGAAAGTACCCACCTCATGTCAGCCCAGTCTCACAAAAAAAAAAAAAACAAAAAACAAAAAAGATGCACTCAGGGTTCCTCCTTGACCCCCAGGATATCCCAGAGCTAAGACAGTAAGGCCATGAAGAAGACCATCCATCCTAACAGCCTGGACTGGAGATGAAGCCCAATCTTAAGGGGCGCATGAAGGACCCAAGGTCACACAAGACCTAACAAAGAACAGAAGGCAGATGAGACTCACACTTCTTCCTTCGAAGCCCTAGAGCTTCCTTTTCCTTCTCCAGAAATGTTGCCCTCTCCACACCAACACCACCCAAAGTTTTTCTTAAAATCCTGATCACTCCACAGGAGATGCACACGACTGTCATTCATCATCCCTGAAGGATGTCTTTCTCCTGCACCCAGGCTCCTGCTCTAGACCAGGCTTGGCAGCTAAGGGCCTTGAGCCAGTGGCAGGATGGAGACTGGGGATGAGCTAAACATCTGTGCTGAGTAGTCTGAGGTGTGGTGAAGAGAGACAGGGGAGGCAGTAGTGAGGACAAAAGAAGCAGATATGAATTATGTTTTCATCCAGTTTGTGTAACTAGGAAGCACTTGTGCATGCACAGTCACCAGTATCACACATAAAACAGGATATTTCCAAGCCAGTCCATCCATTGACACTTTCTCTAGAAAAATTCATCTCCCTTTGTCTTTTTCTCATCCTGGAGCCTCCTAGAGCGTGGGAAAGTGTTGCCAGACTGCTGGCTGCCCAGTCCACAGCAATCCCTCAAAAGCAGCAGCCTGCCCACCTCCATCCTGTATCCTTGCTTCCTCCTCTTCCTGGAAGCCACTAAGTGAGCAGGAGACTGTGACCTCCACACCCCCATCCTACTCCCACCAAGCTACAGACTGTGCCTGCTTTCAGGAGCAATAGAAAAAACTCAGAAACCACCCCACCAACACAGGGGAACAGCTGCGCGATCTGACTCACACCCCCGGATGCAGGTTTTCCTAGTGCAGGTACTTCAGTGTGCCTTTCCTTAGGAGAAGGAGGCAGTGGCAAACTTTGCCATCTTTCTAGGAGACCATGTCTCTCCAGGAAGACTGACAAGTTGAAGCCTCCATTCAGCCATAAACAAGAGGGAAAAGGAACAGAAAGCTGCAGGGGTTGGGAGGGTGCTGCAATTTTTAAAAGCACTTACCTTTGGGCAGAGAAGGGTAAGATAGTGCAAGGCAGAAGTAGAGGACATTCATAGTGTGGAAAGCAAGGAGAAGGAGCAACAGAAGACTCAATGGTAAGGACTTACCCAGAATATTTACATTGAAGAGGAACATCGTGTGCTTCAAGCAGCTGAGATAGCCCCTGGCCAAGCTGCACTTCTTAAATTCTAGAAGGAAACAAAGGACAGGTCCAGGTAAAACCCACATACTTGCTGCCTTTGGGCACATTGTACTTGTCAATCTTAATGTCAGCCTCCGTGCAGATCTGATCTATGAACCAGCGGTGCCTCAGAAGGTGCCAGCAATGAGACACGATCGAACAGGTGGCCAGAGGTGGACGATTTGACAAAGTCTGAGCCCAAGCCCTTGCTGTCCAAAGATGGACTCCGGTGGATCGAAGAATCCTTGCTACTTAATTTCATTCCCTGGGGGCACAAGGGGTGGGAGGGGTTACATTGCTCCAAGTGTGGGATGGAGGGGGCACCCCGACCGGGCACGGGTTCTGAGCAAGTGGGCTTTGGAGCTTCGCACGCCCCCTCTCTGCACCCTAAAGCATTAGCAGAGCAACCACCTCTGGGGGTTCACTGTCTCTGGGACTCGCCTCACTCCCAGCCTTAGCCGGCTGGCCCTGGAGGGCTCTTCGCACCGCTATAAGCATGCTTGGGGAGTGGGCTCCCCTACATAACTAGGCTTCTTTGGAGAGAAGAAACTAGGCAATTTAACTGCCTCTTCCACCCTGGGACCCACCACCTTGCGGGCACTAGTGAGTGAGTGAGTGAGTGAGCGAGCACACTTATATTTTCTTATCCATGTAATGAAGCTGAGTGTGATCATGAAGGACAGGTGATCTGGGAGTTTTCCTATGTACTAGAAGACACTGCCCTTCAGAACAGCCACTCACACTCACACTCCAGCTGGCCAGCACATCATAGGAGTGTGACAGAAACAAAGGAAGCCCTGCATAAGTTCATCTGCCACAGAGTTCCTCAGCACCCACAGAGCGCCCACCCTGGGTTGGCCACCTTGGGTCATCGGGGAACATCCCTGGCTCAGTCAGTGTCTCGGGAAAGAGTGGACGTCTGCTGTCCACTGTGAGTGCTGAGAGGTCCTGCTCACAGGGGAAGAAGGCTACATGACAGTGGCTTGTGCGGGGAGGCTGACACAATGTTCTGTCAGGAGGAACATGGCTGGGGAGGGAGGGAGTTTCAGCGCAGGGATGGCACAGGCAAAAGCAACATTTCTTTTGATTCTGATTTTTTTTTTGGTTTTGTTTTGGTTTTTGGTTTTGGTTTTTTTGTTTGTTTTGATTTGGTTTTTTGTTTTGTTTTGTTTGTTTTGTTTTTCGAGACAGGGTTTCTCTGTGTAGCCTTGGCTGTCCTGGAACTCACTCTGTAGACCAGGCTGGTCTTGAACTCAGAAATCCCCTGCCTCTGCCTCCCAAGTGCTGGGATTAAAGGTGTGTGCCATCAATTATTGACCATTATTGGTTATTAGTTAGTATTGATAATTATTGATTACCATTATTGATTATTGATATTGATTGGCATCAATTATTGATTATTATTCCATCACCATCATCCCCCTGCCTCTGCCTCCCAAGTGCTGCCTTAGCACTATTAAAGGCCTGCGCCACCATGGCCTGGCATAAAAGCAACATTTCTTAGGATTCGTTCTCATTAAGGGACTTTCATACTTCTGATCCTATCTGATCCTCACACCAGACCCCTGCGAGATGAGCCAGGAACGCATCCCAAGTTCTGAATGAGAAATGAGTTTGTATAGCAGGTGGATTCTACCTCTCCTGAATTCTACAACAGACCTAGCAGCTTTTTTCTGAGAACAGTGTTATGTGAGGCTATGCTTCTGTGTGCAAGGCTGGCCCGCATGGAGCTGTACTTCACACACATCCTGCACACACAGAGACGAACAAAGGAAAGGAGAGAAGCTAGAGTGAGAGGAAGCAATCCTCCTCCCTCAGGATTACCAAGCTCAGACAATCATGGAATTTCCACATCAACTGCGACCTCACGGGACACACACAGCTCATCTATCCTGGGAAACATAACAGAAGCTGCTTGCCCCGAACACCAGCTTCATCACCTCCATCTAGAGCTCCCTTTTCCTCCACACTTCACAGACTATGAGCACAGACACTTTGCCAAGTGAAAGCAAAGACAGGCCCTGTCTTCCAAAACCATGGCCCAGCAGAGTAGAAATAATAAAACTGCAATAGATACTAAGTGCTTACCAACCAGCCCAAGGGGAAAGCCCTGACCCACAATGCTTAGCGATGCCACCATGGCCATTTGCAAACAACCCATTAACACCAGCTGGCAAATTCCCTGATTACTTACTCCTATGAAGCTCTCAATTGGCCATCTAAGTAGACTTCAGCAAAACACTGTAACAAACCCAGCCCCATCCAGGGCCCTCCAGCCCCACCCCACCCCCAGTAAAAGTCTCAGTGGTTAGAGTTTGGGGCTTAGTGATGGAGGCTGAATAAGGAACAGGGAAAACAGGGCAGGGAGCTTTCTCAGTCTGATGAGGCGTCCTCAGAGATACCATGCACCCCAGAGAGACAACTGCTGTAATCCTGTCCCATGAGGCAGGCCAAGTCAGTGCTCTAGGCAAAACCCTACAGCCTCCCATGGCCCCAGTGTAAAAAATGAAGTTCTTACAAAAATCCATCGATCTCTTCCTCCCTCCCTCCCTTCCCACCCTCCTCGCTCTGGCCAGCCACCCATTCTGTTCTCTTGCTTCAGAGCCTGAATTCAGCCTGGGTGTTCAGTCTACCTGAGTATTCTCTCCTCAGATCTCCACACGGCCGATTTGCCTGCCTCTTAACCTTCATTCAGATGTCTCCTTCTCTAGGATGTCCCCAGCACACTCTCACCACCTTCTGCTTCCTCCAATCCACTTATTTCCCAAACACAAGGGAACACGGCTTTTTACTACAGAAACTGTTTATGGTATCAACCGACTAGAAACTACCTTCAGAAGGGCAAAGGGTGTGTCTGTTCGGTTCCCTGCCACATTTCCACAGCAAGAACAGACCTCTACAATGTATGGAGGGGCAACGGCAGGGGGTCTGCACATTTTTCTGCATCAGTGAGTGAAGGCAGGCAGGCCTGGAGGTGGTTTCCATTACCTACCATCTTGATTTTCTTAGAGGGGATAGCTAGGCTGAAGGTTATTCCCTGATCAGCAGAGACCCCAGATGTCCTGGCTTTTCCACTGGGATGTAGAATAGGTGTCCCTTGTTCCAACTCTGCACTTCACTTGCTTTCTTCATTTAGGCTGTAATGAGGCCCTATATGGCTAACCTGGACCAACAGAAAGTGCCAGGGAGAAGGCCAAACAGGATGCCAAGCCTGAAGGCCTCCACTGAGCTACAGTGGGAGATCTGAGGTGAGGATTGATGTGTTCCTCAAAAGATTCAAAGAAGACAAGCCCTCTGAACCCCCTGATACCAGTTAAAAGCATCCAGCCACTTTGATTTCCCATTCTCTACTCTGAACAAGAAGAACCACCCCCCAAGTGATGTCTACCCCAGTGGTTAGGGCCAAGCAGCTGTTCCACCATGCCTCAGGTAGGCTCCCCACATACAAGGCAGACAGCTCATACTGCTGTTTTAAGTTCTACAGGCACTCACAGTGACAGAGGAGGCTCTGTGAGCAAATTCAACATTATTTCTGAATTTCTTGTTTGCCAGGTGAGGCAGGATCATGTTCCTGGGCAAGATGCAGTTTTTGGAAGAGTTGGCACTTCAACTAATCCCTGCAGAATGGCTCTAATCCCACCAGGATAAAGGCTTTCCAAGCTAATGGGCCATGTGACATAAGGCACAAAGGCAGGTAATATCCAGACCCATGCAGGAAACAGAGACTTGGCTGCTACTTGGAAACATATGTCTACAAGGCAAAGGCAGGCGAAGGTCAAATTCTGAAGAGTCTTGTGTTACACTGAGGAGTGTGAAAACAAGCTACCAGGACCCTCTGAAGGTTCCAGGGTAGGAGTATGACATGACCCAAGGGATGCTTGGGGAAGGAGACTCCGACCACAGCAGTGGACAATGGGGTGGTCACTTCGGTGGTTCTCTTCTGAGGGAAGCAACAGACAGGGAGAGTGTTCACAGATTGCACTGAGGGAGGGCTCCGATGGGTGGAGCCTGTGTTGTCATCTGGTGCTGACAGCCCTTCCTCTCTTCGATTTCTTTTCTTCTTTCTTTCTTTCTTTTCTTTCTTTCTTTCTTTCTCTCTTTATTGAGATAGAGGAGGAGGGGAGTGGGGGACATGAGGAGAGACACAATAGACAAGGCTCAGAGAAAGAAAACCTCTGTTTCCTTTGGTGCCTCACTTTTATCAGGGGTGCAGCTCTCTACAGTACCCTATAATCACAGTGCATGCAGGGATGCAGCCAGTGACTTAACATTCGGGCATGGATGCATCCTGGACAGCAGGTCCTCCTGCCAGTGTCTGCCAGCTCAGATCTGATCCACAGGTTGGGAAAGGAGGCCTGAGTTGTGGAGGGGTTTGGGGGCCAAGGTCCAGCTGGTCCTCTGTGATCTCAGGACACAGGACACCTACAGTTCGCATTTGGCCCTGACAACAGCAGCTGCCATTCGGGGCCTACTATGTGTCTGAGGACCATGCTAGTTTTTAAACTCCATAGAATGCTCGAGGAAGTATTAGTCTTGCCACTTTGCAAATGGAGAGTAACGGGTTCAGAGGGTTAAGAGATTATTCAAATACATGAAGCAAAGACTGAACTGATTGCCTTAGATTCAAAAACCTAAGTCCTTAACCTATGCCACACTGACCTGGTAAGAGGAAACCACACACCCCGCCCACATGCCAGCTTGCCAACTAGACTACCTGGGAGAGAAACACATCAAGGGACCCAGTCTTACAGTCCTGCAGGACTGCAGGTGCTTAAGGCAAATGTGGCCCTTGGATTGGGTTGGCCAGCTCTCAGTTAAACAGGCCCAGGGCCAGGCCCCTCTTCTTCTATCCCACTTTCTCACTCACCCACTATCACTCTCCCCATGCCATCACTAGATCCCTGGACTCCAGTGACTGCTGGAGGTCATGTTCAAGTCTCACCTTGATTCTGTCCCAACAAGGTGATAGAGCCAGTCATTCCCCCTGCTGTACTTGGCTCTATCTTGGAGGGATGCTGCACTGGGCTGTACCCAGGTGATGAATACACATGCTGCAGGCTATAGCCCAGACAAAAGACCCAGAGGGCTCAAAACCACAAAAGCCAAGGGTCTTTGTGCAGTCAGCCCCTCCCTACTAATAAAAAAATCAGAAAGGCCCACTAAGTCAAAACCAAACACCAGAGGAAAACAAAGACACCAAATAATAAGAGCAAATAATAAAAATTAAAGTAGTAATTACTGCAATCTTTTCCTCCTTCACTTCCTCCCATGTGAGTAAGGTGCTATAGAGAATTAAGGAGTTTCTTAACTAGTGCATTAAAAAGCAGTGATTTTGTTTGTTTTGTTTTAACACTCTTGGCTTCTCAGAGTGTATGTAACTAAAGTCTAAAAAATTAAATTTGCCAAGATACATTGAAGAAAATTTTGCATAGTTCTTGAGACTAACTCCAAAAACTGTACTAGGATCCACTCTAAAGTAACATTTACCAGCAAAACTTGTAATTATAAACAGTATGACCCAGCCAGGCAGTGGTGGCGCACAGCTTTAATCCCAGCACTTGGGAGACAGAGGCAGGTGGATTTCTGAGTTCGAGGCCAGCCTGGTCTACAGAGTGAGTTCCAGTACAGCCAGGGCTACACAAAGAAACTCTGTCACAAAAAAAATAAATGAATAAATAAATAAATAAACAAACAGTATTGATCGCCCTCATTAAGCAATGCCAACTATTTTGGTTGATTAGTACTTAATTTTAACTTAACAAACCTCTCCTGAATGATTCAATCATCACAGAGACAATACGATACCACAGTAATGAAAATGTAGCTCCAGCTTTTGTCTACATAACAAGGAACTACACTAAGGACTGACAGTGCTAATATGCACATACATTAAGAGTCCTGGCCCCAGAGAAACACATGAAATCATCTAAACCAGGGCAATGGAGCACTGATGTATGAACAGTGATCTTAAATGCTAATCGTGTATCAGGCAGTTGCTAAGGTTAAAAAAAAAATGTAATACTGACATACATATTGTGAACAATTTGCTGGGGGATAAACATATACAAATGTGACCATAAGAAGACTCAAAATTAAGAAAAAACTTGGGAGTAATACCCAATAAACAAAGACAAGTGCTAAAATCATCAGAAAGGGCAAGAATCTAGATTGGGTGAATGAAAACTCAGAAGAGGTTATTTGGAATCAAAAAAATTGGAAAATAAAATTAAATAAATAAGTGATTTGGGGGTGGGGACAGAAACTGATGAAACAGGCTCACCGTGCAAAAGAAAGTGGGTGAGTAGGTATCTTAGAGTTTTATTACTGGTGAAGAGACACCATGACCAAGGAAAATTGCATAAGGAAAAACATTTCATTGGGCTGACTTACAGAGTCTCAGTCCATTATCATCATGGTGGGAAGCATGGCAGCATCCAGGCAGACATAGTGCTGGAGAAGGAGGTGAGAGTTCTACATCTTGATCTGTAAGCAGCAGCAGGAGACTGTGTCCACACTGGGCACACCTTGAACATCTATTAAAACCTCAAGGCCCATCTTCACAGTGACACCACTTCCTTCAACAGTGGCCACATATACTCCAACAAGGCCATACCTCCTAATAGTGCAGCTCCCTATGGGACAAGCATTCAAACATGAAACTATTGGAGCCATTCATATTCAAACCATCACAATAGATAATTCTTCAGACAGGAAGTTCATAGCTAACACTATATATAACTTAAAATTTCCTGATATCTTCACCAGCCCACAAGACAAACTACTCAACCACTGCAGAGATTAGACCCAGGAAGAGTAGACAGAGCTGGTAGAAGAGACAGCAAAAACAAAGAAGTAATTAGGTGGATACCCTTTCCAGACTGAGAATATGGCCCTCTCCTGACTTCTTTGGCAAAACCAAATGGTTACTGCTGTGTATGTACCCTTTCTCAATAAAGAAAGAACATCAGATCGTCTCTCAGGGAAATCACAAGCATGCACCACAAAGGACCTCAACCTTAATCCTGTGTCCCTGCATGAAGATCCTGAGAGATGAAGTGAAGCCTGGTCGCTCTACAGACTCCAAGATGTTGGAGGCGCCAAAGCTGTGAGACATCTGTCAGGAAAAGTGGCTTACACAGAGTGGAACCAGCCTGTTAGAGACATATTCTGCAGGCAGAAAAGATGGAGGGATTGAGGCATCTAAGCCCTCTGATATCAGATATTAATCTAGAGAACTGGTTTTCAACCTTCCTAATGCTATATCCCTTTAATACAGTTCCTTGTGTTGTAGCAACCCCCAACTATAAAGTTATTTTCATTGCTACTTCATGACTGTTATTTTGCTACTGCCATGAATTGTCATATAAATTACAATTTTCAGATGTTCGTAGGCAACCCCCCTGTATATGGGTCAAGGCCCACAGCTGGGAATTGCTGAGCTGGGGATTCGGTGATTACATGCTGCGTTATCAGTCTTGTTTGGTCCAGCATTTTCTGTATTCCCCCAATTCCTCCTTTTAGGAATAGTAATGTATATCTGTGCCATTGTATGCTGAAGTTAATTCACGATTCAAACTCACAGGGTTTTATTGAGACTGTGGAAGACTAAGGGGGGCTTCTGAAGTAGGATTCAATACACTTTGCATTACAGCAATGGCCTCTGAGCCTTTGGAGCCTGGGAGTAGAATATAGTGGTTTGAATGAGAATGTGTACCATAGGGTCAAATATCTGAACCCTGGTGGTGATTTAACAGGCTACACATCACTAGAGGCTGGCTCTGACGATAGTATGTAGACTAGCCTCAATTCCAGTTCACTATCTCTGTTCATGTTTGGGGTTTAACATATGATCTCTCAGCTCCCTGCCATGATGGTCTCATCCTTCTGGAAGCACAAGCCAAAATAATTTCTTCCATAAATTGCCTTGGTCATAGTATGTTTATTTTACAGCAACAGAAATGTAAATAATACAGACTATAAATAATTGAGGATTAAAACAATTTTTTCTTAATCCTAAAATGTTCACAATAAAATTGGGCACCAAAAAAGCAAAATGTACTCAACCTCTGTGTTCCACTAAATATTTCAGACAGCATCCCATCCTCCTGCATAGCAGAAATGCTCTTCCAGCATCTGGATCTTGGCAGCCATGTACTCATCCTACAACCAAAAAAAGGCAAGACAATAAACAACAGTTACAGCTCCCTGCCACACAATTAACTTAAAAGACCCCTGACAGATTTACAAATACAGTCTCACTTTTTTAACCCTAAAATAATTAGGCTTCACTCTTTTGATTATCATGTCTTTAAAGTAAAGCTAGAGGTGACAACAATGGTATGTGTTGTCCAAACTGCAAACGCCTTGTTTTTACTGACTATTAAAATTTTATATATTTCCTGTATTTTCTCAAAATAGACACATGAAAAAGAAAATGTTTTACTATATAGAGATGATTAACTGACAATACTATGTACTAGATACTTATATATATTTCCCAATTCTCAGTATTACTAGCAATGCTGAGATAAACTAAAATATATTAAACTGTTCTGTGCAAGAATATCTACTTCCTCAGGACAAAATCCTTGACAGTAAAATAAACTTTAAGCGTTAGAGTTTATGAACACTGAAAATACAGAGTTGGTGTATAAAGTCACATGTTAAACCTGAAGCCATATCATAAAATAAAAATAACAAAAATTATCTAGACATGTAAATATCTTTAATCATTAAAACACACCTATTTCCCAGCCATAATTTTCTGCTTGCTTCCTGCAACACTGCCTCATGGTGGGTGGAACTTCTGTATGGGGAGAAAAAAAAAAGTTAATTTTATACCATAATGTACTCTTCATTGATCTTCTATCAAGGGAAACTGGAAATTTGAAAATTTAAATGTCCGATTAACGCAAGACAAAAGATTACTGCCAAGTAAACCTTATCAAAATGCATTATTCTCAGGTTGCTTTATCAGTTCAATCTGTCCAGAGAACATCCTCCCTACAATTTAAGCCTCATATGTAAACACTTCACAATTTTTCAACTGGGTCAGAGGGGTCAATGGAGAAAGAATCTATACCCTCCTGAATAACAACACTTAACATTCACTTTGCATAAAACATAGATAAGTCCAACTAAGAGTCACTTACTTTTTACCCCTAACAAGTTAAACAATCTACTAAAATATTCCCTTTATCATCTGACCTAAAATGTGCCTTAAACCGTGTCATACTAGCCACACAAGAAAACACACACAGTATAACACATTCGCCATACAAATGCATCCTCCAAGAAGTTCATATGCCAGGCAGTGGTGGTGCACACCTTTAATCCCAGCACTTGGGAGGCAGAGGCAGGGGGATCATGGTGATGGAACAACGATCAATAATCAATGCCGATCAATAATCAATAAACACTTATCAATACTAATTGATAACCAATAATGATCAATAATTTTTGGAACATGGCTTTAATCCCAGCACTTGGGAGGCAGAGGCAGGCAGATTTTTGAGTTCGAGGTCAGCCTGGTCTACAGAGTGAGTTCCAGGACAGCCAGTGCTACACAGAGAAACCCTGTCTTAATAAAAATAAAAATAAATTTAAAAAAATTCATCCCTTAAGAGTCAAAGAGATTCCTATTACAAAATTACTGGTTCAAACTCTGAATCTATATATCTCCTTTTAAAAGCAAATGACTTGAGAATTCTGCTAATGTGTATGTCCCAGCCATTAAATATAACTATATGCAGTCACGTGAATGAGAATGCCCCCCAGACTCAGATATTTGGACACCTGTCAGCTGGTGGTGCTGTTTGGAAGGGATTAACAGGTATGGCCTTGCTGGAGGAAGTAAGTCCCAGGAGGTGAGCTTTGAGAGGTTGAAGACTGTTGTCATATCCAGTCTGCTCCCTCTGCTTCCTGCTTTGTGGCTGAATATGTGAGCTCTCAGCATTCTGCTCCAGCTGCCATGCCTGCTGCTTGCTGCACTGCTTCCCATCATGATGTCTATTAAACTGTAAACTAAGTTACTCTCTCATGGGAAAAGGAATGGGAAGGGGGCTTCCTCAGGTTTGCAGCCTACTTGGCAGAACACCAGGATTCTCTGCTTGAGAACATAAGCTTCCTCTGTCTCAGTCAGCTGAGAATGACAAAGACTCTAGGTTGCCTGGAAGCCAGCAAGCTGGAAGCAGCCTCCTCATGCCATTTCTCTACAAATAGTCAAATATATCTTCAGCTTTAAAGGCAGGTAGTACACCTATAATTTCAGTGTCTGGGAGGTCAAATGAGAATCAGGAGTTCAGGGAAAGCTTAAGAGCTCAAGACCAGAATACAGGAACACAGTCTCAGTTATAAAGAATATATAAATAAGAAATAAAAATATAGTAATTCAGCCGGGCAGGGGTAGTACACACCTTTAATCTCAGCACTCGGGAGGGAGGCAGAGGCAGGGGATAACGGTGATGGAATGACGATCAAAAATCAATGCCAATCAATAATCAATAAATGTTAATCCCAGCACTCGGGAGGCAGAGGCATGTGGATTTCTGAGTTCGAGGCCAGCCTGGTCTACAGAGTGAATTTCCGGACAGCCAGGGCTACACAGAGAAACCCTGTCTCGGAAAAACCAAAATAAGTAAGTAAATAAATAAATAAATAAATAAAAGAGTAATTCATTTGATAACTCATTTAAAATCACCTTTTTCTCACCAGGGTTTCTGCTGAGAAAAGTCAGTTAGAAAAATTCTTACTGATGGTGTAGTGATAAGGGTAGACAGGTCTGACATTCAGACAGATGCTAAGACTATGGGTATGGATCAGGGGTGCAGTACTTGCCTACCATTCAAGAGGCAGTGGGCTTGGTGTCAATACTGAAAAAAAAACCAAGCAAATCCCATAAAAAACTAAAACTGCGTTTTCTATACAAAATTGTCCCAAGGCAAAGACACCTCCCAAGTAGTGGAAATTAGTTAAGAATAAGAGGAGAACAAAATTTACAAACATCTGCCACTTCTCCCCAAATGGGATTCTTTCCCCTCTGAGAGTAGATAGTCTGTCAACTCCAGAGGAGGGTCTGAAAAGTGGGCCATGTTTTTAACAAACACTATACTAAGTTAATGAGAACAGGAGTCTAAGAATCTTCCAAATATACTGATCTCTGTAGTAGGTTGTTAGTATCTTAGAAATAAGAACAAACTAGAAGTAAACAAATTAAGCTTCCCAGAAATCAAATGCCACCTCTGTTAGAAGTCTGCACACAGCTTAGAACACACAACACCAAACCAAACAATTCCAAGGGGGGGAGTTATTCAGGGCAAAGATGGTGGGGGGGGGGAGAAGAAGAAGTGGGAAGAAGACAGTGAGATCAGGGGGTTCTGCCTGTTTTATATGGGCGGTGACATAGCCTCTCCCAGGTAAAGGTGAAGTAGCCAGGTGGCTTCTGGGAATGTATGGCTGTTGCCTTGGCAACAATGTGGGGGTTGCCTAAATGTGATATCACTGGGTTCAGAGCCTGATACCAACAACCTCACATTAGTTTATCTGTGAAGTGGACTGAAGTAACCCTGGTAAGAAGCAACTGGCTAGAACAACTGTATTCCACCACTTGACAGCACTTTTGTTCACTCTACAGTCAATTTACAAATACAACTGTGACACAAAGAAACAAACTATACAAATGAGAGACACCTAAGAACAAAATTAGTGGATAGAGAACTTTAGCCTTTTCGATAACCATGCTATGTTCAAGGAGATAAAGCAAAGGATAAAACTTAACTTATAAGTCTTTAGCCTTAAAACAAACTACAAATCTGTTTTAAGTTCAAGCCAACAGAGGCTAGCTAGCTATGCAGCCAGAGCCTATCTCAAACACACCAAGCACCAAAATAAGTAAGTGCAACTGCCCCGAGTGATGTGTAATCAATCCAATTACTGTAATCATATCCAGATGTAAAGTGCTACCTTACCTTCACTTAGAGCTACAAGAAATATTTGTTAGCTAAAACAAATATACAATGAGTTAATGGGTGTGCACATTTAGTCACATGACATAACTCATGATGTGACACAAATGCAGAGAAAGCAACCTGTGGCAACTGCAGGATAAGGTGAGATAAGCTTAGTTTGGACCAAGTCCTATCTCTCTTCTCAGTACCTTTTCCCTTACCTTAACCATCAGTTTTCTACTTAGTTACTTACAACTGAGGACATTAAGTATAGTGGAATCCAGGGACATCTGTAATCAGTTCAATACCTGGAACCTACACAAAAACCAGACTCCTACCAGATGCCCCTGACGTCCACTTGTTGAGGTTTAGTCTGTCACTAGGTATTATATATAATTGCTGGCCCCCAAGGCCTGACTGTCCCAGAGACAAGAGAGTCCACACATAGACCCAAGTGATGCTATGTGATGTTGCCCCCAAATTATTTCCGACTGCTGAATAGAGATGCCAACAGTCAATACCTGATACTTGGACAGAAGAGACAGAAGTAGGTTTTACCATTCCAGGACTTCCCCTGCATCAAAGAAGAACCTGGAAGGGAAAAGAAGATAAAGGGAGGAAGCTGCCATGGGTTAGATGAGTCATAAAATAATGACCACGTGTGTTGGCTAATTGGAGTTAAAAGCAGCTTAGACAAAACATGACAAATTATATAGTGGGATTATTGGCTGGGATAGAGACATGCCAGCTAGAGGATCAATAGCTGCTCTTATGCTAATTAAGGCTTATTGTAAATATATAGGTTGTATGTGTCTTTTATCTGAGAACTAAATGGCCAAAGGCAGGGTAGAATCCCTGAGTTGGGATTAAATAATTTCTACAACATCTACATACACACAACTCCTGCACACACACACACATAAAAATAATAAATGTAATTTTTAAGATTTATTTATTATATTTGTATGAGTATACTATAGCTATTTTTAGACATACCAGAAAAGGACATCAGATTCTATTACAGATGGTTGTGACCCACCATGTGGTTGCTGGGAATTGAACTCAGGACCTCTGGAAGAGCATTCAGTTCTCTTAACTGCTGAGCCATCTCTCCATTCCAATAAATGTAATTTTTAAAGAGGGTTAAAGCACTTGTCATTAAGCATCAGGACCCAAGTTCTATCACCAGAAACCCTGTGGCCTGACAATCTCCCTACTCATTGTCCTCTGACCTCCATATATGCACACGCACACATATAGACATACATACACAGAATAAAATAAGGTCATTATAAATTACTTACTTTATTTATTTATTAAAGGTTTTTCCCATCATCTCTTCTTGACTCAGACTCACTTGTCTTTATTTGATGTAGCTGCCTGCGCCCACAAGACAACTGGGTTCACCTGAAAGGGGGGCTGGGAATGAAAGGGACAGATGGTGAGAAGAGACAAAGCCAAGACAAAGTTCTCTGATCAAGGCTTAAATTTAATAATTGGCTTTCAGATATAAAGGGAAAGGGGAAGCCCCACTCCCCAGAGTCTCTTCTCCGTGTAGCTCAGGGGCTGGGCAAGGAGATAGCAGTCTGGGAGGTGTCAAGGATAGCTCAGCAGGGTAGGTGAGGGGTGTGCATCCTTAATCCTGGGCCCCAAGTGTAAGGAGCGAGCTCAGCAGGCAGTCCATTCAACTCAACTCAGGTGGCCGACTTCAGGTCTCCAATGCAGCCAGCTTCCCAGGTCCTTTGTTATTCGGATCTCTAGTGGTAAACAGCATGTTCCAGCCAGCTCAACTAGGATGGGTTGGCAGCGTGGGGGAAGGGCACAGGTTGACATAGCTTGTTCCCCACATCTACCTTTTCTTTTCTCATGCCTATCATGCTAGCATGTGTTTCTCCTCCCTTAATGTCCACTTTTAAATCTATATTAAATGCTTTATAAACTACAGTTCTGGGGACTAGACAGATTGGTTCCAGGTTAAAAAAAAAAAAAAACTTGCTGCTCATGCAGCCTGGAGTCCAAATCCCAGCATCCTGCAAACACCTGTGACTACAGCTTCCATGAATCAGACAACATCTTCTTAGGCAGAAATAATGAAAAAGTGCTTGTAATTTGGAGGAACATGCACTTACAAATATATGGAAAACTTTGTCCTTTTAAAATGTAGCTCACAAAAGAGTTAGGACCTGGGTCATGAGTCAAAGAGAAGTAAGTAAATATCCTGGTTCCTTTGTACCATGTGACCCAAGCAAATACTATTATCTCTACAAACCTGTTTCTGAGTGTGCCATATTTATACGGTGCTTTTGAATATTAAATGGGAAACCACTTAGCAAAAAGTTCTGGAACATAGCCCATACATTGTAATTTACCAATTATTATTAAATTTTGGAACAAATGTTAAAAAGACAGCGGTGTTTCACTTTCATTTTTAAGTGTCAAGCACACGCTTAGAATCCTGACTTAAAGTTGAGGCTGAAATATAAAAGGAATTATAAAAAGCCATTTGCCAAAAATAAATGCGAATTAAAATATCTAGTATTACAGAGATATAATAACTATAGGAAGAACTATGAGTTTTTAAGAATATTTTGATACATAATCTCAAAGTTTTTATTACTAAATATTTTTAGTTTAGGTTTCATAAATGATACAAAAAAACCAACACATTAAAAAAAAAGGAGAGCAAGCCGGGCGGTGGTGGTGCAGGCCTTTAATCCCAGCATTTGGGAGGCAGAGGCAGGTGGATATCTGAGTTTGAGGCCAGCCTTGTCTACAGAATTCCAGGACAACCAGGGATATAAAGAGAAACCCTGTCTCAAAAAAAAAAAAAAAAAAAAAAGGAAAGAAAGAAAAAAAAAAAGGGAGAGCAAAGGTAACTATGTAACCAAAATATGACATGTAGGAAAAACTCCTTGTACAAACTGGTAGAAAACATCACACTACAGAGGATAAAACACCTCTCATTTCTGAACACTTCAAAAAACAGACTGCCCGGAGATCTTCCAGGTTTTCCTGTCTGGAAACAAGAAAGCCCAGTAACTTCATCCATCACCACAATTGTATTTCCAGTAGAACATCAAAGCAAAACCTAGGAAAGCCACTCTGGTGGCTTTCTCACACTCAGCACTTTTTATTGTATTCTAGACATGCAGAGAAACTATTTAGAAAATCAAATTGGTAGGCAACAAACTTTCACTCAAAAACAATATAAAGACGAATTCTATTTTATCATATGGCAATAAAAAAATGTTGTCAGAAGACAGGCAATGGTAACACACTTTTTATCCCAGCACTGTGGATGCAGAGGTAGGTAAGCAGATCACTTGACTTTGAAACCAGCCTGATCTATAGGCTACTCAGTAAGAGGCAGGGCTTCATAGAAAAACCCTGCATCAAAAAAGAAACAACATTTTTGAAAGTGTGGGTTGTCTGCTTGTTTGATTTTAAGGGTTAAGGAGGTGCTCAATAAGTGCAGTGCTGCTCTGCCATCAGGAGGGCCTCAGTTCAGACTCTTATCCACATGAAATCTGCTGCATTGCTGCCTGTTTCTATCCAACTCCAACACTTTGACAAGACACAGATCCTAGGAGTCAGCCAGTCCAGCCAAAATGGCAAGACCAGGTTCAGTGCTTGACTTTAATATTAATGTAGAGAGCAGTGGAAGACATTGGGCATAGTCCTAGGGCCTCTACACACAGCATAGAAAACTCAGACCTATGTTCTTTAGCATGTATTAGCTCAATTCCTCACTATAATGCTATGAAGTAGGTAATACTATAGTCTCATATACAGGTGAAAAAATGAAGCAGCAGACTTCATTAACCAGTCCAGGCTCATGAAATCAGTAAATGGTGGCCGGCAGGATCTGGACTGAAGAAGTCACATGTTCAAATCAACTACAGGATCCATTTAGTTAGAAATTTTTACCAAGAGCCTATTAGGTACCAGGCACAGTTCTAAGTTCTAGGGATAAAATTATAAATAATCTAATGGATCTGTACCCTGTAGTTAGGGAGAGGAGAGCCACAAAGTCTAATGGGAATAATTAACAAGTGAAAAGTGTATCTAATAATAAATACAAATGAGAAAAATATTTAATTTAATACTAAACAAAAAAGTCAAAAAGCAAAAAGAGAGAGAGCAGCTTCTATTTTAGGAATCAGGAGTTCTCTCAAGTAAAGAACAGCAATAGAAGACAAAAACAATTACTACCAGCCAGAAGAGGTGTCCAGTGTATCTGCCTGGGTAGCATCCTGAAGCCCAATAGTGAGAGTCACAGGGTAAGGCTAAGGGTAAGCTGGCAGCTTCCCTGATGGCAGGGAGAAGGAGCTTAAATTCAATCCTGTACTTAACTCAGAGCTTTTTGAAGATTTTGAGCACAAAAAGTTCAATCCAAGTTCTTTTTCAAAAGAACTTGGAAAAGATCATTCTTATTATGTGAGGCACAGCAAGCAAAGTAAGGACACCAAATGACAGCACTAATCCCACAATCTAAGGAAGATGACACTAGAACTTAAGACTTGCTTTTGTATAAGGTTTACAAGGAGATGAGATATTAAAAGAACCTACAACTTGTCTCTCAATAATAACTTTTCTCATACTCTCAAGTTCTGTTCAAAGAAAATTACATTTCTAAATATCTATGAATACCCACATTGTATCAATTGGCATTGTTGTTACTAGAAAAGAAGTAAAAAGTATTTTTGGTGGCTTTTTTCCCAATATTTTGCTTAACTTACCCTGTGACTTATTTTGGTTTTTATTCATGGAAACTATGCAAGGCAGAAGAGAAACCATACACTGGAGGTGAGCAGCGAGAGGAAGCTGGAGAACCACAGCGCAGGTCCCTGGCGCCCCTGCCCTGATCTGCAAAAGCTGGGGGAGCAGATGCTCGCATACAGGGAATGAATGGCCCGGGTTGCACCAGCGCTGGAGGAAAGAGTGACTTGCGACACTGTCTCTCGGGGACTCAGAGGCAGGCCCGTGGGCACACAGGTCGGTGAACCACGCAGTGCAGGCAGCAGAGCTGGGGTGGACGTACCGTGGCGGAGAGGGAACGGGGGGGGGGGTCCTGGTTACACAATTCGGCAGCCTGAGGTGCGAGGGGAGCGTGGACCGAGGCCTCCAGGCTCCCCGCAATTCCCAGACCCACCGGCGCCCACGGGGTCGCTCACTTTCCATGCCACCTCAACACACCATACCTGGGCCTCTGTGTTGCCGCCGCCACTCAGTGCCCTCACCGCAGCCGGGAGGACGCCGGAGAAGGTAACCAGTCAGCAGGGCTCTGAGCAGCACCATCTGCACCGCGCTGCAGCCCTTGCTTCCTCAGTTGAGGCACAGACTCACGCCTCCACAGGGGCCCCGCCCCGCTCCTCCCCCCACCAGGCTTCTCTAGCGCCCCGCCCCCATCCTCTGAGTGACTGTGCAGCTGCGTCACTCTGCTGTGCTCCCTTGGAAAAAAGGCAAAAACTCTACAGCTTTACTCTTTGGACTCTGACAGGGGTATACTTTGGCTTCCACATGTACAGAGGCTTAACAAGTAATTTTTTGAGCAGTTCTGAAGAGCTACAACTAATACATTAATATGTCTTATCTGATGATTATAAAATAAAAAATATATAAAATTAGAGATGTGCTAGCTATTGGATCACTTCAGGGAAGAGTTTACACAAAACAGACATTATAAAATTTGGTTTTTATTGATTAAAAAAATGGAGTCTGAAAATTGGATATTTAACCTCCTATTTACCTCAAATGGAAGCAAATGCAAGCCAGAGCACAGGATAAAAAATGTTGATGATGTCATCACCTGCATGTCCAACAGCTTTTTGAAATCTGGAACACAAACTCCAGACCAGAATACAAACTGAAAGAGAATGCCTCAACCTCCCTAATGATGAGTCTGAAGGTATTTCCCAAAATATACAAACATGGGCTTCAACTTATTGGCAGGTGGGAAAAAAAAAGTCATGAGGTGAAGGGTCCAGTGTCTAGCTCCTGCTAACTTGCTGTGTGACACATATCTGATCTTTCATTTACAAACTAAAGAAAAGAACACTGTGTCCTCACAGTTCACACAGGTAGGCTCCCTGGAGAGTGGCCACTACTCCACATGCAGCAGTACTTGAATGAGACAGGCTTTCCTTTTCTTCTGTGTTTAACATTCTACACACAGAAACCAGTGCATTCTTATTCTTGTATCTGTATACTGATGGTCTATTTCAGTCTTGCTGTGTTTGTTTGGGATAAGGTCTCACATAACTAAGGCTCAGCTTAGAATTTTTGTACAGCTGAGGGTGTCCTTGAACTTCTGATTCTCCTGATTCTAATTCTCAAAGATATGAAAAAACATACCAAATTTTTGCAATCCTAGAGTTTAAACCTTTCAGGCAAAAACTCTACTATGGAACTATGAATCAAGAGCATTGCAGGTGACAGGAAAATGGGGCTACCCAAAATGATGGATTTGATTCTTTAGTCTTGGGGTTGCAGCAGTCATCATCATCATGTGATATACTGAAGGACCACATCAGGAGAAAGGAATTCTAACCAGCAACCTCAGACAAATGTTGTCTTGATACATGTGGCAAAAAACATCCAAGTAGCAGCCTAGGCTTGGAATTAGACAAGGTGTCTATTGTAGCACCTCTGTACCAAAACTTGACATATGCATTCAGGGTCAATGTACTAAGAGACATTCACCAAAAGTTTTAACTGTCCTTCCATCTCCCAAAGAGTTCAACATGACTGATATAACAAAGCAAGTAGCTCTCATATGCCAGCAGAGCTTGCTAGTTTTCTCCTCCCCAGAGCTGCTATGTGCCCTGATAATACTGGCAGATGATGACATGAATGACAAGAAATGCACCAGGCCTGGCACTTGAAAATGTTTGGGTCAGGCAGTGGTGGTGCACACCTTTAATCTCAGCACTTGGGAGGCAGAGGCAGAGTTCCAGCCCAGCCTGGTCTAGAGAGTGAGTTCCAGGACAGCCAGGGCTATACAGAGAAACCCTGTCTCAAAATAAACAAACAAACTAGAAAAGAAAATAAAAGAATAGAAAAGAAAAAAAGAAAAGAAAATGTTTGGAAAAGCATGCACTCAATGCAATGTTATCTGTCCTTCATTCTATTAAGAAAGATAAGCCTAATAGTCCTGAGAGGAATGAAATATACCTGTAAAATACAAAGTTAGATGGTTGTTCGTTAAATAGTGGTTACCTGAAGTGTCATTTTTTTTTCTGAGACAGGGTTTCTCTGTGTACTCCTGGCTGTCCTGGAACTCACTCCTTAGACCACGCTGGCCTGGAACTCAGAAAACCGCCTGTCTCTGCCTCACAAGTGCTAGGATTAAAGGCGTGCGCCACCACCACCTGGATCATTTATTTTTAAATCACATTTTCTGTTGGAAAATAAGAGTTGGGAAAGTATTACTTCTACTCTTATTTACTTCATCTTCAAGTGAAGAAAGCATGAAATTGTTCAGTGGCTCTACATGACTGTAATCTCAACAATTGGGGGTCCCAGATGTAGGAGAATCGAGAGTTCAAGGTCATCTTTGGTCATGTAGCCAGTTGTCTGGATTCAAGGATACAAAAGAACTTGACTCTGCTGTCCAATACCAGGTAAGGTGTTGATGTGTATACACTCTGCCTAAGAAGCAGCACAGGTCCAGCTCAAGCTGACAGCTCTGAGAAGTCCCAGCCTTGGTCCACTCAATTTGTGGTGAATGGGAATCTCAGACAGATTTACTGCTACTTTGGGCAAATAGATAATGAGGAGTTCAGCTTGTCACAAACACATTTAAAGAAGAAAAACACTTTCAGAATATAATAAGGTTGAGGTAATCATTTCTGAAGTTCTTAGTGACTGGAGCTGCCAACTGTGGCATTCTGCAACCTTCAGGAGCCAATTTACATTGTAGGCTTAAAACTTACATTAGTTTAAACAAACAAAACATAAACAAACAAAAAAATTTTTAAACCAATGGGTCACTTCAGTTGTGAACTGTGTTAAGAATTAATATTATGAAAATACATTAAACCTTAAAATTTTAAAGGTTCTAGTAGTAGAAGAGGTAGAGGATTAAAACAACAAACAAGCTGTCTTGAGCCCAGTATGTTATCTGTCATGAGCAGGTTGTGATAAGGGTTTAATGTCCCCATGGAAAGAGGAGGGACAGGTCCTCTGCACTCAGGAATCATATACAGGATTGACTGTGAGATGGTCAGTTCCCTGAGAGGAGAGAGATTATGCCAGAGACAGAGGTTTGATATTTAATTGCTCTTTAATAATGCACAACAAACAATATATTATTACCAATGCTAAAGCTATTGTAACACCGAGGTATTGCCACATTTCCTATGCATTGACTCTATCAATATCAATACAATAAAATAAGCACATGCTTCTGTGCACCTCTTCATCCACATCTTTAATTTTAAAATATGGCTGTATAATCGCCTAATCCTAACTCAAACCCTGCTTGCTGTGGGGCATATTTCTTAATTACAACTTTTGAAGTGAGAAACCCTTTATTAATCTTGCCCTTTTTAGATGTTCAGATCCACCTTTAATCTGGCTACTGATTCTTTTGACAACCTACATATATAAAGGACATTGGACAGGTGGTGTTTTTGGTTTTCTTTTTAGTATTTGCCCTATTTTTTACAAAACAAAGGTGTTTTGTTTGTTTATTTGTGTTTTAAAACTGGTATTAGTAAGTACTTATTTCTTCAGAATTCTGGTATTCACTGAAGATCAGCTGTAATATCCTGCAACATGAAATTAACCAGCCCTTGAGTTTTCTAATTTACCTTGTCCAACAGCCTTTATTGGGACATTCTATTCAATAGCCTTTCTATATACAAAGATTTATTCTCTCTATGATTTGAGATATGTTTATCTACAAAATGTTTACTAATACAACTGTTGTTTTTCTTCACTTTTCCACTAATAAAGATGTGCTGGCTACCAAGAGTGCTCAACTGTGTTTCCCTTATGATTCTGGCTTTTATTTAGGGTTGACTGATACCTGTCATCTGGTGGAAGGAAGCTGCAGTTTCCCTGAGTCCACCATGAAGCCACAAAACTAGACTTTTGTTTCCTAAAATCCCTCTTTAATGTTAATGGTGTTATCATTCTGTCTAAAACTCTACCTCACATTTACCTGGTGAGAACCAGGTATTCTCCTCCCCATAGTTACCTCTCTTTAAAGAGAGATGGAATGTGTTTTATGGGTGTATAGGAAGGTGTGGGGGAATGCCCCACCCCATGGGGATTTGGATGAGACCTCAGAGAAGGGGGCAAAGAATGAAGAGACAAGAGACACAAGGAAGAAGCACCAGTCTGAATGTCTGATCTAGTGCTTAAATTTTATTGTTCAGGTTGCCTTTATAAAGGCAAGCAGGCAGGAGGGTCATCTGACAGTCAGAGTCCAGGGTCATCCCATAATTGCAGAGGTCTCTAAGCCCACAAGAATTCCTAGCACAAATTACTTATCTAAATATCTTCTCATAAGCAAGAAGGCAATTAAAACATTTCTCAGCTTGAGTTGCTTATCTGATTAATATTTCCTCCCTGGCAAAAGGGCAATAAATAAAGTATTCCTTAACTCAGGCTGTTTACTTAACTGACATTTGCTCTCAGGCAGAAGGGGGTCTTGGCTCCCAGCAGGGGAAGGGGATGTAGCTGAAGGCTCATGCCTCCTGCTGAGATATTTTTCTCCAGGAGGGACCATGCCTCATGCTGAGACAGCTCTTACCCCTGAGGAACCTGCCACAAGACTGTATAGTATAAAATATAGTTTATTGAGGATATGGGGAGGGGAGGTAAGAAGGTAGTAGAGGAAGAGAAATGCAGAGAGAGCCAGAGAGTAGAGAAGTAGAGGCTAGGCATGAGCATGTGCAGAGGGAGGGGGAAGGGAAGAGCCCAAAAGAGCAAGAGAAAGAGAACAAAAGGTCAAGAGATCAAAAGAGAGAGAGGGGCAAGCAGCCACCTATACAGGGGATCAGGCTGTTGCCAGGTAACTGTGGGGGGGGAGCATACCTGGCTGTTGCCAGGTAACTGGGGTGGAGTTTAGACAGAATGCTAAGAAATATCTGGGAAATCCTTCCACTCATGGGTCAAATTGATACCTCCACTGCACACTGAGTACTGGGCAATGAAGCTGTTCACCTTGATTACAGGAAGAAGAAGGCAAGTGCTGTGAGGAAAGCCCAGGCAAGGTCTGGAGTCAGGTCCTGGTAACTGCAGGATCATTGTTCTTGAGACAGAACAGCAGGTAGCAGAACAGCCAGAGCTGGAATGGTGGGTTCTCCCCCAGGGCTGGGTGGTGTGAAATTCCTCTTTGAAGACAGAAACAAATGCTAATTGGGTGTAAACCCCTCCTGAGCTCTGGAGAAGATCTGACCCTTGTCTGGAAGCACACTTTAAACTTGAGGATTGGTAAGGCCCACTGGCCAATCAATGCTTCCAAGCAGACCTGCCAATCAGACAAGGAGGCGGGTTCTTCCTGATATCATTCTGCTAGTTCGAGTTGGTTGTGCAGGCTTGAGTGGTCATCTGTGCCCTGCTCTGATCTCTGCTGTGGATGCTGTGTGGAGACCTCAGGGAAGCTCTGAAATCGAGTCATGGTGAGCACAGGATCACTGCCCACAATGGGTAGGGCAGGCAGCTAAGCAGAGGGAGCTGGGGTGCTGGGTCCTCTCTGGAGCTGCATGGGAAGCATCAGCCAGATGTGACCACCTGTGAGGTCCCTGGTGATGCCCCTCATGTGTTAGATCAGGAGGTGACCTCTGAGTAACTTCACTGTCATGACTGATTCTGAATCTGCACAAAACATTTGGACCAGTTGTTTTCTTTTAGAAACACAAGTGGTTTCTCTGACTCTGCAGCACATGTGTCCAAATCCTTTTGTCTTTTATAGTATACATTAAGAAGACAGGTCTAAACCTAATAGATCTGCTTTTATATGTTACTTTGGTTTTTGTTTAGTTTTTGTTAATTTTTTTCTATTGCAGTTTTTTATATTTCTTGACTTTATATGTTTAGGGTTTGATTATTATGTGGCAAAGAGACTTTTTCCCAATTTATTTGGCAGTTTGGATGTTTCTTGTACCTTAATAGTCATCTTTCTCTTTACTTTAAGAAATTTTTCAGCTATGATTTCATTGATAAATTTTCCAGACTTATTTTGGTGGGAGTTTTGTGACTGGGTTATTGTTCAATGTACGGATTTGCAGAGAGCCTTGGCTGAGTGCTGCCTCTTTTACTGATCTGTTTGTTTGTTATGTTCCAGAGGGAATGCTTGCTAATGTTGAAAGCTGGGAGAAGAGGTGTGCAGGAAGAGATGTACTTAGCAATCTACAAGGAGACTTTGTCATTAGCAAGATTAACCTGCTTCTGGTGTTTAGTACAGTACTGGAGGCAACTGTGAAAATTGCATTTTGGATAACAAATATTGTGGTAGATCTATGGAAAGTTTACCTTGTGTCCTTTCAGGAATGGCATGTGGGTGAACAGGAACTGTCTGCCTAAGTGGGGGCTATGATACAGGGATGAGGCAGGAAAGGAAGGGCAAGTGGGGATTGTCTGCAGTGTCTTTAGGAGGCATGCACAATAGGAGGGGTAATTTTCACTAATATTATTTTCCAATGGTGATGGCCACTGGTATTGTGTGCCAGTTGTAAGCTCAACTGATATTAGTGTTTGCAGTAACAGACAGTGAGGTAGGTCTTTGGATAAAGTACCTGTTCTACTGTCAGGCATGGCTTGCAGGTAAACAGTAGTATCTTTTGATAATAAGGGGCTTAGTCAAAAAGATGAGTTTGTGAAGTCCAACCAACTCTGTTTTTGAGATTGCACAAAGTCCACTTGGGCAAACATCTTATGACTAAACACACTTATCAACAGCCAGTCAAGGTACAACAGCAGGGTTTAGCTACATATAGATAACTAATAAACCTTAAAGAGGAAAAAATGTTAACCTACCCATCATAGTTGTCAGATGGTTTTGTCTCCTTATTTGGTTCTTGCAAATTATACCAGACATGCCATTTCTAAAAAAAATAAGTTGCTGACCTGTATGTTAATGTCCCAATCTTGTTGTAGCTGCAATAAATACTCAGCACCCCTAGGACTTGGCCTCTCAGTTTAGACCTGATGTGAGATTGACTGTGGAGAATCCTTGTTACTGAGCTCATAGTACAGACCTTTGTGTATTTGCATTGCAATAGGTTCTTGGTGGTTATTGGTGTACCAGTGAGTTGGGCACAACATCTTGGTGCATGGACTGGAACCCGGAAACCCTCAGGAATCCCAACTGAATGCTGATGTGTCATTGTTCTTTGTGTCAGAGTGGCTTATCTGTCAGATTTGTGTCTGTGTACCTTGGGTTTTAGATTTTTCTTGAGTATTTGTAAAGGGAGATGACTAAAGTGAATGTTGAAGCACAGTATAGTGGATGCACTGGAGCATTGAAGCCACAAAGGGCTTGGAAGATGTTTCAAAGCCTGGTGTAGGGGATGGTGTGCCCATGGTCTTAATTTTAGGGATGGTTTTCAGCTGATATTCATTCTAAAGCCAAGAAAAAGCCAGGTTTAGAACTAAGTGTTTTAGTTAGGAGAGATGACAGAGGTTTTGGTTAGTCAACAAAATGATGGACTGGGTATTAGGACTATCTTGTACCTCACTGGTACAATTAGAAATAATTATGTTCTAATTGTACTTTGAGAGAAATGTTTTATTTTAACAGGAAGGGTGATATGTAGGAGGAGCTAAGGTAGGAGGAGTACTGAGAGGAGGAGAAGGAGAGGAAAAGTTAGGTGATGGGAGAAAGAAAGAGAAAGAGGGAAGACATGGAGGCAGATGTTCATGTGTCTCCACCAGCCAAAGATAGTTGATATATCTAGGTTGGGTATTGGGTTACACTTCTTTATTTTTGGATTTTTTGAGACAGGGTTTCTCTGTGTAGCCCTGGCTGTCTTGGAACTCACTCAGTAGACCAGGCTGGCCTCATACTCAGAAATCCACCTGTCTCTGCCTCCCAAGTGCTGGGATTAAAGGTGTGCACAACCACTGCCCAGCTGGGTTACACTTCTGATTGAGCATTACAAAACTTATAAAGCCTTTGATTAACATTTTGAAAAAATTGTATAAAAGCAAAAAGGAAAAGTGGGCATGGAATAGGGGTTTTCTAGGGAGGGGAAATGGGGAAAGGGGATGGCATCTGAAATGTAAATAAAATATCCAAAAGAAAAAAATTGGGAAGGTTAAAGCCTACTTAGAACCCTGCTACATGGCTCACAGCTCCCTTCCTATCTTCATTGTCTCCTTTATACAATGGGAGAAATCTGCTGAGTAGCCTTTACCACCCCCTTGTGGCTGTCTATTTTGTGTGTGGCACTTTGTTATTCTCTCATTGAGGAAATGAGACAGACTCCATCATAATGGATTTAGTTACTAGCCCCACACCTTGGGTTAAATCCTTCTTAACAACAGGACTTAGACCCATTGACTAGTCCATGACAGAGAGCTCTTCGAGACAGCATCCAGGGCAAAATCAGGCTCTGCCTACCTTGTTTTACAGGGTAGAAAGACAAAGACCTCATTTCCAACCTCCTGAACTACCCTCTGCCCAGTTCATATGTGACTCTGTAGTTTTGAACTTGGAGCTGTCATGAGATGGAAGGTCCGTTCTTCATCGATTCTCACAAATTTAGCATATCTTCCTTGGGACAGAGATCCTGTCCTTTGTGGTGATCATTTCCAGGTCTGTGGAACAATCTGCTTTTCTGTCCACCTTCCAGCTGTTTTAGCCTCCTCTTTGGTAGCACTGGCCTGGGAACCCAGGGTTAAAGATGCTCACCCCAGGTCAGCACAGCCTCAGAGCTCCCCATTCCAGTGTATCCTTCCCTGCTCTGAGTCAGGTGCCCTCTCTATTTTGTTCTTGCTCAGACACAACTCCAACTCCGTCTTGTAGTGTCAGGGGCTCCTGTAATTGATATGGTTAGCTCATTGGTTTTGTGTTGTACCAACTTCCTCACTTATTGTGTCTGTGTCATAGTTGTTTTCAGTTCTCAGCATTTCAGAGCTACAGTCATCTGAAGGAGCCTAAATTGAGGGCGTGCCCTCATCAGAATGGCTGGTTGCTATGTCTGTGAGAGATAGTGTTGATGATTGATTAGGAAGGCTCTTCCACCGAGGGTGGCAATATCCCTAAGCAAGAGGTCCTGGGCTGAATGAGAGAGCAGGCTGAGCTTGAGACAGTGACCAAGCAAGAGAGCAAGCCAGGAGATAGTGTTTGTCCATGCTTTTTGCCTTCAGTTTCTAATCTAAGCTTTCAAAATGATGGGCTGTGATCTGACAGAATCATGTACAACAATCACTTATTTCCTGAGATGGTTTTGCTTAGAGGATTCAATCACAGTAGCAGAGTAGCAAGTTAGAACAACAACATGGTATCAAAGGATTATTTTGCTGCTGTACAGAATCTATGTTGTAGATTGTATTCTTGTGGACAGGACAAATTTTGGGTACAAAGGTTTTTGGATTGGTTGGTTTCTTTAACTCTCCATTGGGGGTCCTGCCTGACTGCAGGATGTGGCCTCTTCAGCATCCATATCTCACTGCTATGCATCTCAGGTATGATCAACTCCATAGTCTCCTTGTCACCCTCCAATTCATGGTCTCAGGCACATCCTAAATGTACCCCCTTCTCCCAGCCAGCTGCAGATTTTGATTCATTTTCTTCCTCTGGCCCTCGCTTGTCTCTCACCACACCTGTTGCTGGTTCTCCCTGATTTACCCTTCTTATCTGCTCTCCCATGCAGTTCTCTCTCTTCCATCTGCCTCCTATGATGTTATACTCCCCCTTCTGAGTGATATTCAACTGTGCTCATTTGGGCCTTTTTTCTTGTTTAGTTTCTTTGTGTCTATGGAGTGTAGTGTGGGTTTCCTATATTTTATGATTACTATTCACTTGTAAGTGAGTACATACATGCATGTGCTTTTAGGTCTGGGTTACCCCAATCGAGATGGTAGTTTCTAGCTGTATCCATTTGCCTGAAAAATTCATGATGTCCTTGTATTTTATAGCTGAATAATGTTTCATTTTGTAAATGAACCACATTTTCTATATTCATATTTTAGTTAAGGGGCATCTGGATTCTTTTCAGTTTCAAGTTGTTATGATTAAAATGGCTATAAACTTAGTGGAGACGCTGCTCTAGGTCACCTGCCTTCATAGAGTCCCTCCTGTATCTTCTGTTTGTCCTTTGAGAGGGTGTGGGCCCCTGGGTGTCCATGATGGTGTATCAAGTCTCTATTGGGTTAGGTGGATTCTCTCAGCTGAGGCCAGATGTGGCAGCCCAGTTAAGGGAACAGATTCCGAAGACAGACAGCAGTTTTAGGGACAGCTCCTGCTACAGTAGTTGGAGGACTATCATGAAGACTGAGCTGCACATCTGCTACTTATGGGCCATGGTCCTTTGTCCAGGCTGTGTGTGTTATTGTTTGTGGCTCAGTCTCTGAATGTCCCCAAGGATCAAGGTTAGTTGAGTCTGTTGTTCTTCCTGTGGAGTTCCTATCCTCTTCAGGACCTTCAATCCTTCCTCCAACTCTTCCATCAGAGTTACCAAGGTCTATGCAATGTTTGACTGTGGATCTCTGCTTCTGCTTCAGTCAGCTGCTGGGTGGAGCCTCTGAATGGACAATTATGTAAGACTCCTGTGTGGGAGCATCACAGAATATCCTTAATAATGTCATAGATTGGAGCTTGTCCATGTGTGTCTAAAATTGAATGAGTTTTCATTGGCTATTCCTTAAGTCTCTGCTCCAGCTTTACTTCTGCATTTCTCTTAGACAGGATAAATTTTGTTCTTGGTGTCTCCAGTGTTGTGGTTGAATCTGATCCTTCAGCTTTCTTCTCATGCTCCCATACATTCCCCATTTGGACTCTGTCCCTAAATCACATAAGATACTGTACACACATTTGCTGTTTAATGCTATGCAATTTTGCAAACCCGGTGGTTTTATATTTTTAATTTTATTCATTCTGTTTTTGTTTTTCTAGACCAAATTTCCCTGTGAAGGACTTCTTGTTCTGATTGTAGATATAGAAAGCACATAAGCCCCCTGACATGTTTTTGTTAAGTAAGCACATGCTTTTGTGCTGCTCTTCATCCACATCTTTAATTTTGAAATTTAGCCATATGCATAAATTATTTTCTATGTCTCTGGATTGCTTATGCTCATGTCATCAATATTATCTGATGCTTCAGATTCATTGAATTGCAGGTGTATGATGTTTTGGTACCTGTTATGTTTGTTGTGAAATTTTTGAACAAATAAGTGCATTATGACTGTGTGCATGAATATGAGTATCATGTGTGCCTCATCTTTACTGTTGTCAGAAGATGGACTCAGAACTCCTGATCTTGAAGAAATGGGCAGGTGTTGGTCCACATGTGTATGCTAGAAATTGATCACCATTATGTGGAAGACTAGCACGAGCTTCCATCTCCTGAGCTATAACTCCTGAACTACATTCTTTATTTCTGATCAGTATATACATTACTAATATTTTTATCTGTCCATTTTTAAATCTTTAAACATGCATTTCCTTTTAGTAAAGTTTAATTAATGTTGCTGTTTAAACTCATTCACTTCATGTATATGCAAGATGAATACAGAACTGTAGGGAATGTATAATTCTTTGCAGGAACTTCAGTAAAGAATTGTGAGTTCTCTCTATCATTTTTGTTTCCTGGCTTATTTTTGTAGCAGAGTGAGGTTCTTAACATGTAACTTTTGCTGTCCTGAAACTCATTTCATGACCTTGTTGGCATCCAGCTCAATGACATACACCTGCCTGTACCTCTGCGATTAAAGACATGAGAAATATATATAACTTGCCCATAATTTCTGTAGTTAGTGTTTGTTCATATTGTTTTTCAAGTGTTTGCTAAGTACAGTTGATCTGTTTCCCTCTTGTAAATCTCTCTCAATTGTCATTTGTGTTGAAAATCTATATCCAAACAAAGAGTTCAGGATTGACACAGGTGAAGCTTATATTTCAAGTTCCTTCTAAATTGACATGGTGATAATAATTCATGTGTCAGCAAATAAGTGGAGGAATAACCTGAATTATATGATTACATTGTCCAGTAAGCATACATTTAATTTGTAGTGGTGTCAGAATCAGGCTTTGTGTTGTACACATGCATGTGATATTTCAGGAAGCAGTGAGTTTTGATGATGTGCATCTGAACTTCACTGCAGAAGAGTGGAATTTCCTGGATCCTTCCCAGAATAATCTCTACAAAGATGTGATGCTTGAGAACTACTGGAACCTCACTGCTACAGGTAAGACTGAATTTTCTTTTGCTTCTAAATATAAGGGAAAAATGTTTCTGCATTACTGACAATCATCTCTTATTTCAATAGAGAACAAGTAATATTGCGTTGAATAAATCAGGTTCATTGCTGTGAAAATTCAGAGTAACTTGAAATTTGCCTAATTCCAATACCATATCATTTATTTCCTGGTACCATGTTTTAGGCTATAATTTGGAAGACCATCATATTGAAGAACAACATCAAACTTCTAGAAGTCATGAAAGGTAATTTTAATGTCTAAACTGATACAAATATGCCTGTGAGGAAATTTTACTATGATCTGGAAGCTCTAACGGAAAGCAAGTGTGTAAACTATCAGTCCTTTTATTGTAGCTATGATTATAATATTCTCCCAAAACTGTGTACCTCAATGTCAGTTATGTGATTTCTGTTTGCAAGGCATTTCTGTAAGAAAGAAGAGAAGGAAACAATGCCTTAAGCGATTCCTTTATTTGATTTGTATCTCAATTAGAACGATGTTGTGGAACTACCAATTTGTATAGTCTCATAATATTTAGACGTTGCACATTGAACAGTGATAAACATGTATCCATAACTTTCTAATAAGAAAATACTCCATGATAAAGTTGGTGATACTCATCTACTTGTAATGAAACTTTTAAGTTTATTGTGAGGTCAGTTTATGAGAGTCAAGAATGTTGTCGTGGAAAAACATTAATCATGTCTGATATGAACTAAAAGTCAATGTGTGTGAATTCAATGTAGAAACCTTCCATTTGTTCTTATTTTTTAATGGGCGTATCAGTTCTCAGAATGGATGAAACCATGTGAGCATAGAGATACTAAAAGTAACAATGTACCTCTATGTACATCAGAACAATGAGAAGATATGTAGTATTCTGCCTTTGGTAGACTTTCTGAATAAGATAGACATTTGCAATTCACACTATAGGAAAAACTAAGAAAGCAATCAGTGTTTTAATGCCCTGAAATCTTCAGACATGTGAAATATATCATACAGAAATCTCATATAGTAAAAAGATGTTAAAAATGTGAGGCATGTAATAAATGCTTTTACCGTCACAAATGTTTTCAAAGAGGTAAAGCAACCCACAGTGAGCAAGTACAACCATGAACATCAAAGTGATAAAACCTTAAGATCTGAGTGTTCTTTATATTACACCAACTGCATAATTTATTTGTATTAATAAAATGATTGATCAGGTTAATGAATGTGGTAAAGCTTTCACATGTGTCCATTATTGTTGCAGGCATGAAAGAAGTCATACTGGAGAGAAACCACATGAATGTAACCAATGTGGTAAAGCCTTTTCACGTCACAGTAATCTCCAAAGACATAAAAGAACACATACTGGAGAGAAACCTTATGAATGTAATGAATGTGGTAAAGCCTTTTCATGTCACAGTCATCTCCAAAGACATAAAAGAACACATACTGGAGAGAAACCTCATGAATGTAGTCAATGTGGTAAAGCCTTTTCATGTCACAGTAATCTCCAAAGACATAAAAGGACACATACTGGAGAGAAACCTTATGAATGTAATCAATGTGGTAAAGCCTTTTCACATCACAGTAGTCTACAAATCCATAAAAGGACACATACTGGAGAAAAACCTTATGAATGTAATCAATGTGGTAAAGCCTTTTCATGTCACAATGGCCTTCGATATCATAAAAGAACACATACTCAAGAGAAACCTTATGAATGCAATAATTGTGGTAAAACCTTTGGAAGATCCAGTCATCTCCAAAGACATAAAAGAACACATAGTGGAGCGAAACCTCATGAATATAATCAAGGTGGTAAAGCCTTTCCATAAAGTTTTTTTTCCTCCTAACACTTATACAAGAACCCATATTGGAGAAAAACTATGAATGTTATCCTTGTGCTAAAGCATTTGCATGTCCCACTAGTCTGGAAAACATTAATGATTTCATACTGGAAAGACACTTCATGAATGTAATCAATGTGGTAAAGACTTTTCAGACCCTTAGAATCTCCATTATTATAAAAAACATGTACAGGAAAGAAACCTTATCGATGTAAATCAATGTGGTAAAGCATTTGCAAGTTCAGTCATCTGCAGTGACAGGAATGATTACATGCAAGAGAGAAACCTGCTTGAATATTAACACAACAGAAATCACAGTGGAGAGAACCCTTATTAACGTAATCACTGTGGTAAAACCTTGGCAATTCACTTTTATCTGTGACTACATAATAGGACACATCAAGAGAGTGACTCAATGTAATCAAGGTGTTAAGCCCTTGCACAACACAGTCATCACCCATTACATAAAAGAACACATACTGGAGAGAAACTGAATGTCATGAATGAGGTAAAGCCTTTCCAGGACACAGTCATCTTTGAATACATAAAAGAAAATGTGCAGAGTGAAACCTTATGAATGTAGTCAATGTGATAAACCCTTTGCATGTCACTGTAGTCTCCAAACACTTAAAGGAACACATGCTTTAGAGAAACCTTAACAAATGTAATGAATGTGGTAAAGCCTGTGAATATCTCTGTAAAGTTTGAAATGATTGTTGATACTTGTCACATTTTTTTCTCATAATAAATAACCTTGAGAAACTCAATGTCAGTGTGTTGGGTAAGATCATATAACTTATTGGCAGTCACAGACTACTTTTGATATTATTGAAGGTGCTCAAAGACTATTGTGATACACAAAGGCCTTAATAGATTGATTACTTACTAAAGACTTTAGTTTTTTATAAAGATAGCAGAAAGTATTTTAGAAATAAACGGTGGTGATTTGAATATGATTGACCCTAAGAAGTGGCAATATTAAGAGATGTGTCTTCTGGGAGATGTTACCTTTTTGAAGGAATTGAATTCCTAGGGTGGTGGCCTTTGGAGCTCAGGCCAGTACAAAAGTGACCCTCCTACCACTTGGTTGGAAGACAGTCTCTTCCTGGATGCCTTCATATGAGGATGCAGAACTCTCAGCTCCTTCTCCAGCATCATGGCTGCCTGCATGCTGACATTCTTCCTGCTATGATGGTGATGGACTAAACATTTGAAAGTGTAAGCCAGGTCCAATTAAATATTTGCCTTTAACACAGTTGCCTTGGTTACAATATCTCTTCTTAGCAATGGAAATTCTATCTAAGACAGAAGCTGGTACCCCAGACTTAAGCATTGCTATGATAGGCCTGAATGTGTTATTTTTTGTTTAGTTTTATGGAGCAATGTGGATTTTTAGACTTTGGATTTGTATAGGCATTAAGTGGAAATTAATGGGCTGTCCTAGTAGGAATATGGAACGCATATGTACTAAGGGTGATTTGAACTTTGTATATAGTTTTATGATGTTTTGCTGAAGAATATTGATGCCTTTTGCCCTTGTCTGTAGAGTGTCCTTGAAGATAAGGTAAACAGGTTGATGTTAATTGCATTAACAAAGGAAGTTACAGTGAAGCCAGCAAATCCTTTGGCCTGTGTTTAGTCTCATGATGATTGTTTTGAGCAAGCATAGTAATCTTAGAAAGAAAATAAATATAAAATATTAGGTCAAAAGAGAAACTCGAACCATGAAGTTGAATGAAGCTAAATTCTGTGATCAATGGTATTAAATGGAATTAAAGGTACGGTGACATTAGGGCAAGATTCCATCCACCTAAACAAATGGATATGAAGTTGGACAAAGGAGAACTGTATCGTGTTAGGCATTATTATTATGTAGTTGTTGTTTTAATGTGGACACAAGATTTATCAGTATGTGTGAAATTGACAATTGATGGATTGTGATTACTATTCTGGGTTTTCAATTTGAAATCTACAAGGATATACTTAAGTCTAGGCATGGTGGTACATGCATTAAATCCCAGGAGATCAGAGTCAGGCAGATTTCTGATCCAAATCTTCCTTGTTCAAGTGTTCCTAAAACAGAACAAGTTTTAGGTAAAGAAAAGCTTAGGTACAGGCAAAGTGTTACACATATATTATCCAGTGTTCAGGAGACAAAGCCATTCAGATCTGAGTTCAAAGTTCGTCTACAGAGCAAGTTCAAGCACAGCTGAGCTTAGGAAATG
This sequence comes from Arvicanthis niloticus, assembly GCF_011762505.2. Classification (NCBI taxonomy): domain Eukaryota; kingdom Metazoa; phylum Chordata; class Mammalia; order Rodentia; family Muridae; genus Arvicanthis; species Arvicanthis niloticus. The sequence goes on along the minus strand of NW_023044979.1, from coordinate 5,684,509 downwards.
AGGTTGTTGAAACCTATAAAGCTGGTGATGATGTAATAGAAGGAGCCATGTTCCAGCTCCAGCAAGCAGAACTCAGCAGCCTTGTCCATGTGGCTCTGGCTTTAGAGGCAAGAATAGAAGGTATGACTGAGACAATTGATGCTGGTTGCCTGTAGTTAGAAAATTAGTGAGGATGAAGAAGAAACGAGCATCACTGAGGTGAAATCTTCTGGTGTTTTCAAACAGGAGAAAGAAGTTATATTCCAGAGGTAGCCAAGGTTTACCTTGTGGTGCAGCTTGACTCAGTCCTGTGTAAGACTCACCCAGGTCACACTGGTTTTAAGGCTTGAATGTTTCATACAGTGCAGCTGAGGCTTGGCACCATGAAGGGAGCATGAGAGGAATGCAGTCAAGACTGTTTGTCACAGAAAAACCCAGAATGTTGAAGATGTCAGTCCCACGGGATGAGCAGAAAGAGCAGCAGCAGCAGTTGAGTGGAGTCAAGCAGAACCTAGTGTTCTATAGAGGGAAGAGCTGGAGAGAGACACAGCTTCTTTTGAGGAGGACAGAAGATCATCTGCGGATCCCAGATACTGGAACAAAAAGCTTTAATTTTGAAATTACTTTGGAGACCCCAAGAGTTTTAGATTCCCAAGCTATGGGATACCTTCTCAGGAAAACTACTTTCAGGAAAGAAAATCAGCCAAAGAGAAAGAATTGTGCTGCAGTGAGCAGGGCAGGAAGGAGTTGGAGATCTGAAGAACACTTTGACATCAGACATGGGGTTGCAGAGTTTGGAGATTTCCTTGCTGGCTTTTGGTCTTCTTTTGGCCCAGTATTTCCTCACATTGGTGATTAGGAATGGTGAAGTATATCCTGTGAATTTGGATGTATTTTATGTGCTATTTTTTCAAAGTATAGGGGATTATGGTTACATGATTGGATGAATCTCAGAAGAGACTTTGATCTTTGGACTTTTAATATTTATGAGAGTTCTATAGATTATGGGGACTTTTTACTTTAAACCTCACATATCTTGTATTATGCTATTTTTAAATATGGTCCCCATAAAATCATGTGTTTGTACAATCATAGGGGGGCCAGGCAGTGGAATGTGGTAGTATAAATATGCTTGGCTCAGGGAGTGGGAGGAAGTTATTATGAGATGTGGCCTTGTTGGAGGAAGTGCATCACTATAGGGGTGGGCTTTGAAGTTCCACATGATGCAGAATGGGCCCTCCTACTAGCTCCCTGGCAGACAGTCTCTTCCTGGCTGCCTTTGGATCAAGATGCAGAACTGTCAGCTCCTTCGCCAGCATCATGTTTTCTTTCATGCCTGCCATACTTCCTGCTATGATGAAAAAGGACTAAATCTCTGAAAGTGTCAGCGAGTCCCAATTAAACTGCTGTTTTTATAGGAGTTGCCTTTTTCATGATTTCTCTTCATAGCAATGGAAACAGTGAGACAGAAACCCTGTGTGTGTATTTAATATGGTCAAGCCTTTGCACAATTCTCTAGTCTTCATTATCATGAAAGAATGTGTGCTAGAGTCTAAGCATGCCCCCTGTGACAAAGGACATATCTCCTCAGTCTTAAAAATGCCTCCAGAGTCCTAATCATGCTTTCTGCATCTCAGGACAGGTCCCCTGAGTCTTAAGCATGCCCCCTGTGACTCTGGACAGAGTTCTAAACAAGCTCCCTGTATCACAGGACATGCCCCCATGAGTCTTAAGCAGTCCCTCTGTGACTCAGGACATGCCCTCTATACTTTTTTTTGGGGGGGGGTTTCTTTTTTTTTCTTTTCAGGGCTTTTAATAGTCATATGCAGGTCTGATTCATTTCAGCTCCTTCACTGCGAAACCTGGGGGGTAGGGACTGCTTCAGTTTCTCTGCCTTCTCCTTGTCTGTGATGACCAGGGTGTAAAGGTACCTGCTGCAGCTGACCTTGAACTTCACGTTATCCTTGTTCTTCTTGATATTGACAGATTTGGCGTTTTTCTGCTGAGCTGTGAGCAAAAAGTCCTTGATTTCCTCAATTTTCTGAGGCATGGCGATGGGCTTTCAGGTCTGGCATCCTCATGGGCAAGAACGGAAGACCTTTTTTTTGGTTTTTCAAGATAGGGTTTCTTTGTGTAGCCCTTGCTGTCCTGGAACTCACTCTGTAGACCAGGATGGCCTCAAACTCAGAAATCCACCGGCCTCTGCCTCCTAAGTTTTTGGATTAAAGGGCTGTGCCACCACCACCCAGCTGGTCCTATTCATCTTTAATGCCTGAGATTCTCTCTTCCTGTCCTGTTTTCTGGCTGAACATTACCTGTGTAGTTGTCAGGGCACAGGCAATTTCAATGGCTTGCTCTCAGGGACTTAGCAAGTGCTTAAGTTGTTCCCTCCCTTATGCCGTCTATACTAGAGCATGCCCCCCTGTGTCTCAGGACACACCCTCTGAGTTTTAAGAACACCCACTGTGACTCAGGACATGCCCCCTCAATCTTAAACATGTCCTCTGTGGCTCAGGGTATGCCCCTGAGTCTTAAGTCTGACCCCTGTGACTCTGGACTGGCCTCTGAGTGCTAAACATGCACCCTGTGTCTCAGGACACAACCCCTGAGCCTTAAACACGCCCTCTGTGACTCAGGACACACCCACAGAGTCCTACTGGACATGTTTAGTATAATGAAGCCTTTGCACACCTCTGTCGTCTTCATCATTATGAAACTATTCATACTGGACAGTGATTACATACTGTGCTAAAGCCTTTACATCATGTTGTCCACTGAGATCCAACACAACTCAAACACAGGACAAGGCAAATGATAAGAATTTATTGTAATCAAGTCACTATTGATAAATCAAGGCCACAAAATTACACTCAGAAGCTTAGCTGCAAAACCCCGGCCTCAGCCCCACCCTGAACCAGAATGTTATATAGCATCCAAAAGTCAAAACCACAAAGTCCTGTGCCAAGTTTCAGTTACATTTTTCTCCCAATCACTTTTTTTCTATTTTTACTCTATGTCAAATGATACAGAATGTAAGTTCTATGGTCAACACTATCACAGCATTTGTTCTTTTGTGGTTAGAACCATGAATTATATTTTGAGGAATAAAACAGGAATAATAGAAATCATGGTTAGGGACAGTTGTTATGTTTTAGGTAATAAAACATGAATGATGGAAGCTGGTCAGATATTGTTAAGTACACAGGTCCCCTATGACCTGGGACTTGAATACTTAGTTTCAGTTCATTATTAAGTCGAGGTTAGTAACAAAAAGGCAGTCCTCAGGTCAAGTTTCTTTTGCTTCTTCCCAACATTTGTATGTTATAGGCATATTTGAATATGTAACAGAACACATTGAAGACATAACTTATAAATGTAATCAATGAGATAAAACCTTTTCACAATACAGTCATCTATGATCATAGAAGAACACATTCTGGAGAGAAATGCTCTGAATAAGCAATGTGGTAAAGCCTTTGCATGTGGCAGTCATCCTAGAAAACATGAGATAAAGTTATAATGCAAGAAAAACCCCATAAACGTGGTCAATGTGTTAAAGTTGTGTACTTTCTGATATCTTTATAGAAGACTAAACTCTTTAGTAAGTAATGAATCTATTAAAGAGTTTGTATATTACAATAGTCTTTGAGCACCTTCAATAATATCAAAAGTCATCTGTGACTACAAATAATTTGTAGTCACAAATGATCTTACCCAACACACATTGAGTTACTCAAGGTTATTCATTATGTAGAAAAAAACATTGACAAGCGTCAACCATCAGTTCAAACTTTACGATGTCTCTCTATTTTGTTTACACTGGTAAACTCATTTGTACATACGAAGGCCACTGATTTTTTCTTTCTTTCTTTTTTTTTTTTTTTAGTTAATCATGTATCCAAAACTTTGCTGAAAGTGTTTATCAGCTCTGGGAATTGTCTTTGGGAAGTTTTAGTTCACTTGTGCTTACTATCATATCATCTGCAGATTAAGATAACTTTACTTCCTCTTTAAATTTACAATTTAATGTTAAGTTATTTAACATTGTAAATTGCAATATAGGACTAGTTAACATTACATGGTAAATTGCAGTAAAGGACTAGTTAACATTAAATTGTAATTTCAATATAGGACTAGTTAACAGTAAAATTTTGGATAGTATTTTGAATAGATATGGAGAGAATGGATCACCTTCTCTTCTTTGTGAATTAGTGGAATTAATTAGACATTCTCTCCATAATTTAAAGTTGGCTATAGGTTTGCAATAAAGTGACATTATTATGTTCAGGTATGTTCCTTGCATCTTTAATCACTCCAAGAACTCTATCATGGAGTTGGATTAAATATTGTCAGAAAATTTTTCATCATCCAAGACATTACAACTTTTTTTCTTACCTTTAATCACATTATGATAAACCATCCCTGCATCTCTTGAACGAAGCCTGTTTCATTGAACATGGGCAATAGTCTTTTGACGTGGTTTCTATTTTATTGTATTTTTTCTGTTTTATTAAATATTTTTATATATTTGGTTTTAAGGAAAAATTGGTCTATAATTCCCGTTTATTTCTGAGTCTTTATATTGACTGGATATTTGAGTAACCATGGGTTCACAAAACAAATTGGCTAAAGTTTCTTCTTTTTCTATATTGTTGAATATTTGAGGAGTATTCTCATGAACTTCTTTTTGGAAGTCTGGTAGGATTCTACCCTAAAATTCATGGTCCTAGGCTCTATTTGTTGGCAGACATGTAATGACTTCTCCTTTTCTAGATGTTTAGGCAGTTTGAGTTGTTTATCTTAGTTTGATTTAACTTTGGTAAGAGGAACCTATTGAGGAAATTTTCCATTATTTTTAGAAATTCCAGTTAGATGGAGTTGAAGCTTTTTAAAACTATGCCATTACTATTCTTTAGATTTCTTCATTGTCTGTTATTTTTCCCCATTTTCATTTTAGATTTCATTAATTTGGATATTCTTCATCTTTTAATAAGGGTTTGACTATCTTATCTAATAAAAGGCTCAAAGGACCAATTCCATGTTTCATTAATTCTTTGCATTCTTCTTTTTCTATTTTGTTGATTTCAACCACCAACTTGATAGTTTACTGATGTCTAATCCTTTTTTTGTCATTGCTCTCTTGTTTCTGTTCTAGAATTTAAAGCATGCTGTTGAATTGCCAGTGTGAGAGCTCTCCACATTTTTCATGTAGGGATTTTGTGTTATGAACCTTCATCTTAGAACCAGTTTCATTTTATTTGTATTCTGTAAAATTGTGCATGTTTCATATTCATTTGTATTGAATTCTAGAAAGTCTCTAATGTCTTCCTCTATGATTGTTTTAAGCTATTTTTCTTTCATAGTGAGGTGTTCAGCTTCCATGAGTTTGTAAGCTTTGTGTTCTTTCTGGTTTTGTTGATATCCAGCTGTAATCCATGGTGATCTGATAGGATTCATGTGGTTATTTCAATTTGCTTGTATGTATTGAGGTTGGCAGTGTGTCTGAATATGTGTTCTGTTTACAAGTAAGTTTAATGAGGTGCTGAGCAGAAGGCATATTCTCAGTAGAATGTTCTGTAAGTATCAGCTGGACTCATGTTCATGTTGTCAGTTAGCTGGAATATTTCTCTTTTTTCGGGGGGAGGTGTCTGGAGAATTTGTCCACTGGTGAGAATGGGGTATTTAAATCTTGTAATATAAGTGTATGAGTGTTACGTGATTTTAGTTTTAAAACATTTTTTTTTGTTTTTCAAGACAGGGTTCCTCAGTGTAGCCCTGGCTGTCCTGGAACTCACTCTGTAGACCAGGTTGGCCTCCAACTCAGAAATCTGCCTGCCTCTGCCTCCCAAGTGCTGGGATTAAAGGCATGCACCATCAATTATTGGTTATCAATGAGTATTGATAGTTAAGTCTTTCTTCTGACTCTTCAAGATGAAACATTTCACCCTACAATAATATATATATATATATATATATATATATATATATATATATATTCATTCTTCTGAGAAACTTATGTTACCTTCTACAAAATTCACCATATTATATGTCACAAATCCTCAACAGATGCAAGAATACTGAAATATTCTCATGCATCCTATCAAATCACTAGACTAATTTAGACTTCAGTAATAACAAAATCATCAGAAAGGCACATACTGAACAACTTTCTACACAATGATAACTTGATCAGGCAAGAAATAAGAAATAAAAGACTAGACTCTAGAATTCAATGAGAATGAAGACACAGCATACCCAAACTTATGGGACACAGTGAAAACAGTGGTAAGAGAAAAATTCATAGCACTAAGTGCCCTCATAAACATACCAGAGAGGTCTTACACAAGCAACTTCACAGCCCACTAGAAAGCTTTAGAACAAACAGAAGCAAACACACCTAAGACACATAGATACCAAGAAATAATCAAACTCAGGGCAGAAGTGGGTCCCATGTTCTAGAGGGTGTCCCACGATGATCTCCAGCCCAGCTCAGGACAGGGTGCGAGCAGGGAAGGGAGATTGCCTGCCTCCATTGCTGCCTCTGCTGAGTTTCCACTATTGCAGCCCAGTCACTCCCAGGTGCTGCACCTGCCTCCATGCTCAGTTGGCCCCAGCTGAGCCAGAGGCAGCTTTGTTTTCCAGGCAGATTTTGGGAGAGCAAATCTCTTCCCAAGTGTTATAGCTCTTTCTACACAAACTGTCAGACACGAGGATGATCTCATACACTTTACTTCCCCTCAATAGAGCCCTTATATACAGTTTTTGGGTGGGTTAGGGTCAGTCAGCAGATAACATCTATTGACTTGGTCTGAGAGCTTGGAGATATCTCATCTATATGGGGGAGAGCCTAGGGCACTGTTCCTCATGACTGGTGGCCATAGACCTCTCTGTGGGCTCTGGAGGGCTGAAGCTAAATAAAAAGAACCAGTGTCTGGGAGCAGAGCAGAACACCTGCCTTACAATAAAGGTCTGGTTTACAAGGCCTATGCTCTACCAGGCACCCAGCTGCTTCCCACTGCCCACCTCCTCACAGGCAAAAATAAAACAAAGAGGACAATACTCAGACTCAACAATACCAAGAGCTGGTTCTCTGACAAAATCAATAAGATAAAGTCCTTAGCCAGACTAACCAGAGGGCACACAGACAGTATCCAAATTAACAAGATTAGAAATGAAAAGGGAGAAGATACAAGAGAAACTGAGGAAATTTTTAAAAAATCATTAGTTCTTTCTCTAAAAAATCTAGATGAAATGTGTAGCCAGAGAAAAGGATAATTATTTAGACAGAAACCATGAACTCAAATTAAATCAATATCTGGTAAATTATCTAAACTGTAGTATAACCCCTTAGGAAATCAAAGCAGGCATTATAAACCTCCTGTCCAAGAGAAGGCAAGGACTAGGTAGTATTAGTGCAGAGTTCTACCAGACCTTCAAAGAAGAGCTAAGACAAATACACCTTTGAATATTCCACAAAATAGAAACAGAAGGAATGCTACCAAATTCATTCTACATATATTTGTTTTAAAAGTCAATTATTGAGTTCAAATGCAACACTGCTATACTCTCTTGTCAGTTCTCATTCCCCTTCGATCCCAAGTCATTAAGAATTTCTTTCCGGGTTGGAGAGATGGCTCAGTGTTTAAGAACATTGAGTGCTCTTCCAGAGGTCCTGAGTTCAATTCCCAGCAACAACATGGTGGCTTACAACCATCTGTAATAGGATCCAATGCCCTTATCTGGTGTGTCTGAAGGCAGCAACAGTGTACTCATACATAAACTACATAAACTTTTTTTTAAAAGAATTTTCTATTTTTAAAACTCCCGCTGATTATTTATTTCTGTTCATAGAAATGTTGCCTGTAGCAGGGGCTTGCCTGTGTGATTGAAAATTGCTTTGAGCACCCAATCCTTTCTCTGCTGCTCAGTGCTGCAAAGAAAATTGTTTGGAGCCTTTGGCAGGTGTTTATTGAGAATCATAGATTTGAATATTGGAGCAAGGCTCTACCATCAACTCTATCCAAATATCTTCCCTTGAAAAGAAATATCTTGGCCTGCTATTCCATCTTAGTAGGAATTGAACATGTCGTGCCAGGGAAATGTTAGTTATCCCCAAAATGACACACACAGGAGCCGATCTGATGCAACTCCCAGCAGGGTCTTTATTCTATTTGAGCTAGCTTGCCCCCATCCCCAATGGATCAGCATCAGCCAAGACTATTTTGGTGATGGTGGAACCCCATATGTTTATGGGGAATGGATTTATTGTAAGCAGCAAGTGGAGAATTGTAGGAGGAGCTAAGGTGTGAGGAGTAAGGAGAAGAAGAGAAGGAGCTAGGGGAGGGGGACATGAGAGAGGGTAAACATAGAAGCAGAAGTGTGTGTGCCTCTAGCAGCCAAACGTAGTTGATATATCTAGATTGGGTATTGGGTTACCCCTCTGTTTGTATAGGCATCTTCTTATTGAGCATTACCAAACTTAGAGAGCCTTTGGATAACCTAAGCATTATAGTCTCATTTGACTGAGCCCACATAGATGGCAGGATGGTCTGGGTTCAGCCAAGCATGGTGGCATCTCATGGGTGGCAGGGCTGGTGGTTCTGACCACCTTAGCAGACTGCTCCAGCTGAGCAGTGGTGTACAGCCACTGCCATTACTGGCCACAGGCCTAGGCTAGTCAAGAACATGGCAGGGGATTAAGAAAATTCTGATTTAATGCTGCCATTTTAAATGTCTCTTGCAACAGGTAAGATGAGTGCAAGCATCTAATTGGAAAGCTGCTGTGACCTTTAACATACTTGGCTTGTGCTGGGAGTCACATCATAAACTTTAGGTCACCACCCCTCTGCATTATTGGTGGTTAGGCATGGTCTTGTAACCTGAGGTGCAGGTTTGTTAGGGGAATAACCTGGAGACCCTTGTATTGTTGAGGATGTAACTTGAAAACTCTAGTCTTGTTTGGAATTCCCTAGAGAGTGGAGCTAGGGTTGGGTTTTGCTGGGAAGGGCGCAACTTGAAAACTAATGCTAGGTAACTGAGTTGCCCAGAAGCCTAGTTTCTATTCCTGTACAATGCACCTGGTATTATACATGCACCTAGGACTTCCTGGTACAGGCCCTATCATCAAGTGACTAAGGAAGAAATAACTAGATCCTGCTTTACTAAGTGTTCTGCCTGTTATGCAGACCCCATCCAAAAGTGAACAACTGCAGCATGAAAACATGTTTCTGGGCCAATCCTGAAAGACACCAGTAAAGGGAAATCACCACAGTTCAGAGCTTCATGCAGTAGTCATGCTCATGCATTTGTTTGGAAATGTGTGATTATTCACTCAATCATCAGCTATAAACAGTGGGATGGCTTAACTGTCAGAGACTTGGAGACAGAACGATTAGAATAGTGTTGAGAGAGACATAAAAGGAAGAAGTATGTGGATAGATCTCTCACAATGGTCAAAGAAGCAGGGCAGTGGTGGCACACATCTTTAATCCCAGTACTTGGAAGGCAGAGGCAGGGGGATGACAGTGATAGAATAATGTTCAATAATCAATGCTGATCAATAACCAATAATCAATAAACAGTATTCAATAATTATCAATATGGAGGCAGAGGCAGGGGAGGTTGGTGATGGAATAACGATCAATAGTCAATGCTGATCAATAATCAATAATCAGTAATCCATAATTATTAATACTAATTGATAACCAAAAATGATCAATAACTGATGATGCACACTTTTAATCCCAGCATTCGGGAGGCAGAGGCAGGTGGATGACGGCCATGGAAGAACAATCAATCATCATGTTATTCAATAATCAATAGTAATCAATGGCCAATAATCAATACTAGTCAATAACCAAAAGTGATCAATAGTCATGATAATCAGTAATCGATAGTGTACCATGTAAATGCTGATCAAAAGCAAAGTTCTGCTGAGCAATCATTCAGTAACCAAGTAGTTGAGGTGATCTATTCTGTGGGAAGTCAGCTGTGTCCTCAGCTATATCTGTCATTTTCCAATGGGACCATGAACATCGTGGCCATGGTGGACACAGTGGGGTTTATTCATGGATACAACAGTAGAGTCGTCCTCTCACCAAGCCTGACATGGCCACATCTGCTGGTGATTTCCAGATCTACCAGCAGTAGAGACCAACACTGAGCCCTAGATATGGAACTATATCCTGGGTTGACCAGCCAGTGACTTGGTGGCAGGTTGACTACATCGGATCATTGCTCTTTGGACAAAGGACAAAGCTTTCTTCTTCCTGGAATAGATACATATTCTGCTTATGATTTTGATTTTCATGCACATATTGCTTCTGCCAAATCCACAATCCATGGACATACTGTGTGCCTCTTTCACCACAATGGCATTCCACACAGTATTGCTTCTGACCAAGGAACTCATTTTACAGCAGAGAAGTGAGACAGTGGGCCAATGATCATGGATTCTAATGGTATTACTTACTATTAATACCATAGTCCTTGGTACCATAAAGGTGCTGAACTGATAGAAAAATAGAATGACCTTTAGAAGACACTTTTACACAGCCAATTATGGGACATCCACCTGCGGAGCTGGGCAGGGTCCTAGGCTGTATGTATTTTGAATCAGCTTCTAATATTTGGTACAGTTCCTCTCACAGCCAAGATCCATGGTTTCAGGAATCAAGGCTGTTGGAAACCTGTGTGAAGGTCACAGTCCCCCAAATCTGAGTGAAACTCAGCTCAAAATGGAGGACTCCCTTTATCAGAAGGGCTTCAATTTCTTTCTTTTGTTTATTATTTATTTATTTATTTTTTATAGGGCTTCCATTTCTTTCTGTTACTTATTTATTTATATATTTATATATTTATTTTTTATGAATTCCATTTCTTTTATTTATTTATTTATTTATTTATTTATTATTTTTTATTTAGGACTTCCATTCCTTTCTTTTATTATTTATTTATGTATTTATTTTTATTAGGGTTTCCATTTCTTTTATTTATTTATTTATTTATTTATTTATTTATTTAATTTTTTAGGGCTTCCATTTCTCTGCCTCAATGTATCTAGACATTGTCCCTGAACACGGGTGGATGTACTTATCAAAAGATTGTCCCTGTGTGACCTACTTAAACTCAGCACACAAGTCCCATTCTGGCTTCCCTGCCCACGTGATACTTAGATATACTATTATGACCAATTAATCCTTTCCACCTGTACCCATAAACGCCCTCATATACCTTATTTCTGGAAAATAAATTAGAATTGACTCACTGTGCTGGTCTCCAGAGTTAATTTTATAATACAGCCATCTCAAGCCAGATTGCCATGGCTGTTCCCTTTGTCCTCACTGGTTGGTGGCTAACAACCACCCAAGAATAAAGAAGACCCACACCAAAGCTGCCACCCTTAGTGGCCCAGTAGGAAAAATGTCAGTGTGTTTTGAATTCCTGTGTTTAGCCTTTCCCATTCTTCAGGTTTCTCACAAATTCTCCTGTCTTTCCATGAATCCATCACTGGTGATGCTGTGACAAGATGAATATGTGGGGGCTGGCACTGCAGTCACCTTTGAGAGGATATCTGTCCTTTTTGGTGTTTGTACAATGGACCCTTTTTACATTGTTAAACTGACCAAAGGGGTTATATATAAAGAGCAGCAGTTATGGTGCCTCAGAGAAGAGTCCTTTTAAGGGGACAAAATAAAAGAGATGACAAAGATTCTTCAAATAAGACAGTCATGGAAGGCAGCACACATGGAAGGATTCTGTTATGTGAGTCGGGTAACATCCACAATACACAAAAGCCAGACTGTTAGGACCATTATAATTTCTATTCAGGACTTAGTTAAGAATATAATTAGTGTGGGGAGCAGCTCTGGATGGGTTCCACCAGAATCTCCAGCTTGGATGAGGACAGGTCTCTGTAGATGCCTCTGCCTGCAGGGGGTACAGGGTGGAGTGCCAGCAGGGAAGGTCTACTGCTGCCTCTGTCACAGCCTCCCACCAAGTCTCTGCAGTGGAGAGGGGAGAATCCTGAAGGCGTTTTGGGAGAGCTGGCATCTTCTGAATTGTCACAGCTCTTTGCTAAGCCAGGAGGTGCCAGCCAGATAGCGAGGAAGAGAAGGGATGTCTAGCCCAGTGTTAACAGCTCTTGCTGAGCCAATGAGGTGCCCGTGAGACACTGCCAGCTGGCTGGTGAAGAGGGGAGGATCCATGACAGAAGCTCTCAGACAACGGGATGATTCTTTCATGCACTTTACTTCTGAATTAGGCTCAATATATACAGTTTGGTGTGGGTTAAGGTTTTGGCAGCAGGTAACCCCTACTGGCTCAGTCTGAGAGCTTGGGGATGCCTCATCTGCATGTGGGGAGAGCCTGAGCCAATATTTCCATGTGACCAATGGCCATAAACCTCTCTCTGTAAAGGGCTGAAGCTGAGAGAGCCAGGGGCACAGGAAGAAATCTGACTGCTTTCCATCCCAGGGGGTTCTCTGGGGTTCAAAGCTTATTCAACCAGGCACCCAGCTGTCTCTCATAGCTCAGTGCCCCACAAATTAGGGCAATATTATGCTTATTCTAGAAAGAAAATAGTCAAGAGTCCCACCTAAAAACCAATGTCATGCTTTGTATTGGGTGTTAGAAGACTGATATTTTTGACATTTTTGTAAGGCCAGTAGTTTGGTGAAAAAAATTGAGGAATTTTGGACAACCTCTTATAAGTTTAGATTCAACCACTGATTGTCTTGTATTACAATCGTGTGTAATATATGAAGAATGAAATTTTGAGGAAATACTCCTAGCATCATTTTTAACATGGGTTATGTTTTATAAGGTGAAATGTGCATCTATTATGAGTTGGACAATATTCCATAGCCCTTCACAAAAGGATATAACTTGACCCAGCTGTTTGCTTCATCAGAACTTGCATGAAGAGCCTGTACCTGCTGCTCCTACATCACATTTAAATCAGGGAGCAGGAATGGTTAGTGTAGTGAAGGACACAGTCTATTAGTGAGAAGTACTTTTTGATAGTGAGATGGTGTTCTATATTTGATAAATATTGATTGCTGTTGATTATTGATTACTATCGATTATTGATTAGCATTGACTATTGATCAGCATCAATTATTGATTATTGATTGGTGTTGATTATTGATTACCATTGATTTAGACTTGGCCTCAGTATTTAAAAAGGCTGTTCAGTTTTCCTCAGCTGTATGTAGACCCTGGCATGCTGAAGTAAGCAAAGGGCTTTCCATTCATCTGGGATATTGAGATACATCTATATATGACAAAGAGAATCAAGAGTGAGAATTTATTTTCTACATAACATTTCACAAGATCAAACATAAGTTTTGAGGACTTTTGTACCTTGAATTACTAAAGAGACCCACTGCAGTTTGAAAGTGATCATCCTTTACACATGCCTGCTTAGGCTTAAGATTACACATTTAGCAAAATCAACTTCTGTTAAGGTCTGTTGAAATTTCATGTCTAGGTTATCCCTTGATCTTCTGAAGAATCTCTGTATCTTCAAGATTTTCTTTGTACTATTTTACCTCTTAGTGAACATTACTCAATATCCTTGCTTGGGCTGAGTATGACTTCCCTTAAGTATGACTTCTAATGGAATCATCCTGTGTTTTGACTCTCCTCAATGTAGACTGGATACAGGATATGATTGAACTTAGATGACAGCCAGTTTGTCATAAATGTTGATCTGAAGACAGATGCTTTAATCCCATAGGTATTTCCCAAAACTTTTATGATCTAAGTGCCTTAAATAACTCATTTATTTCTTCAGAACTTCCAAAGGCTTTATATGCTTTCTTTTCCAAAGGCTTTTGTATGCTTTCTTTTTCTTTATTGAAATCATTTACATCTTTAGATCATTCTAACATTTTATAAATGTTAATACCATAGCATACAATAGGGTTAACAAAAAAAATTTACAATCTATTGTGAGAATATTTATTCAGGGGTGGGAAAGAAGCAAATTATTCTCTCTTTCTAAGTTCTCAGTGGCACCACATTTCAAAATTATCATAATTCACCCTAGGATAATGGTGAACTAATTGGTTTTACATACAGAAAATTGACAAAGTATTTCTTATGAGACTGTAGACATCCTGCAATCAGTCACATTAAAAATACTTTACTCAGTACATCTGGAGACAAATTTACATTACATTAATAGTTATTCCCCTTCCAAGTTGTACAAATACTGGACAGGCATGTCATGGTTTTTTGTTTTGTTTTTTGATCGAGGTTTAGTAACAGTTAAAAAGCCCTGCTGTGATTATTTTACTTCAACAAAGCTGAAGGTATGAAAATGGTTGTGGTTTAATTTAGAAGATAAGATAAGCCCTGTGCTGGATCTGCCTATCTTTGTATATTTATCTATTTTTAAAGAGGTTTTAATAGATATAAATATCTTTTAATTTATTAACATGTTTATGCCTGCATAAAATTTAAAATATGTATATATCATAATAAAGTCATAGATGTCTTAGTCTTGTATCAGTGAGGACAATGTCCAGTATTAATAACATCTTCTGGTCTAGGAGTAGTAAACTCTTTAAAACATGTTACCTATTCCAAGGAAAGATTCAGACCCATATTATCATTTTATATTTATTGTACCTGTGTGGATATATTGAGTAAATATATTTTTGTCCTTTCATATCAATATTTAAGTTTATTTTCATTAGGAATAAAATGAACTAGGGTCAACTTAACAAGTTTAATTTCCTTTTGAAGTGAGTAATCCTTTATTAATCTTGCTCTTTTGAGATGTTCAGATCCACCTTTAATCTGGGCTATAGATTCTTTGACAACCCTGTCCCCTCCCCCCTCCTCTCTCTCCATGTGGTCATGGCCTCTGCTTCTCTGCCCTCTTATCCTTCCACCTTCTTCTCCCACCTTTGCCCTATCTCCTGAATAAATCTCCTCCCCCTTGGAACCGTGTGGTCTGGAGTGGTCTGTTCTGAATTGTGCTCGGACTTCTAACAACTAACAAGTACATTATTAATTGTGGGTTATGAGACCTGAGTTTTTATGACTGTAGTTTCCAGCAGCTTATGTCTAGAGAGTGCTTGACTATGAAGATAGGGGCATTCTGAGGCTTCTAGCAGCTCAGGTCTGAAGAGTGTTTGACCATGAAGATGGAAGCTTTGGTCTCTTGGCTGTCTCTTTGATGATCTGGTGCAGACTGCTCAGTCTCTTGGCTGTTGCATTGACTACGTGCTTTCTAACTGTGTCCGTGTGTGGAAACCAAACACACCTTTTACGGGGGTCCATCAACCAGCTTTTGTCTCACTGCCCTGAGTATTAGAAAACCTCAATACTTTGAAAAAAAGCTTGAGAAAATCATTCTTTAGGAAATTATTCTCGTGTGTACGTGAGAGCCTGGCCCCATTCACATGTTCCTGTCGTTCATGGTCGGTGTCGATGTTGGGGTGAACGAACACAGATTTCTGGATCTGGGTCCCGGCACTTAGTCGGTCAGCTTTTTAGTTCTTCTGCACCCACACCACCAGGGCGACGTCTACAACACCTCACTGGCTGTCTCACTCAGCGCCACACGCAGCAAGGGGCAAGGCCAGCTCTCCTGCTCTCCTGCCCTCGGGGGCACAGCAAGGGGCGAGGCCAGCTGCCCTGCTCTCCTGCCCTCGGGGCGGCTCACCCACACCTTCCCCACTAGGGCGGCTCCATTGTGCTTCCCAGGTGATGTGCAGGGTCCCCCGTGCTGAGTGCGACAGCGAGGAAGGGGTGGGATTGGTTCTCAGGCTCTCACAACACTGGCAACATTTCACACTTCTGTCCATTAAAATGCCTTTGATTTCAGACATACATTGAACATAGTTTCAGCAGTTATGTAAACTATAAGGCATGATATACACTAATAATAATGAAATGATAATGAATGCCATATTCTGTGAATTTCTGATGTGTTTGAAGACTATGTATCTATATAAAGTAAATCTTGACTACTCTTAGTTATTTGTATTTGAATAATACTGAAAATACTTTAAAAAATAATTTATTATAATTAAATCATATATTATATATTTATATATATTTATATATTTATATATATTTATATATATTTATATATATTTATATAATATATAAATATGTTATATATAAATAATTTATATAAATTAAATTTATTTATATAAATAAATAATTATATACATATGAATAAATTTATATATATTTATATAATATATAAATATATTATATATAAATAAATATATATATATATTTATATTATATACTATAATTAAATGAGAATCTAATATAACTATGAGTTTACCGTCTGGCCCTTAACTTGCATTACTTAGACATCCTAACAGTTTGTAATAGCAGCTATAGAGAATTGGGTCAAACCTTTGTATTATCAAATGGGTTGCAAAGGTACAATGCCTATCTACAAGTAAAAATATTAATTTCAAATTTTGTAGCAAAATACAAAGATTTGTGCTAATGGAAACCTTAAATCTGTATCAATGTATAAATTCTGTGCCAGTGTAAGAAATTATAAGTTCAGTTTGGCATCGATTAACAAAGATTTCTGTCATTATAAGATTATGACTATACAGTGCTTTGTTGAAGAATAAATTTAGTAATCTATCCTATCTATTTCCTCCCTGTTCAAAATTATGATCATTTGGAAGACGGGTGACAATTTTATTTTTGGTTTTATGAGACAGAGTTTCTCTGTGTAGCCTTGGATGTCCTGGAACTCATTATGTAGACCAGGCTGGCCTCAAACTCAGAAATCCTCCTGCCTCTGTCTCCCAAGTGCTGGGATAAAAGGTGTGTGCCATCAATTATTGATCATTATTGGTTATCAATTGGTATTGGTGATTATTGATTACCATCTATTGATTATTGATTGGCATTGATTATTGATCGTTATTGCATCACCATCATCCCCCTGCCTCTGCCTCCCGAGTGCTGGGATTAAAGGCGTGTGCCACCACTACCCGGTGACAAAATTTTTTAAAGAGGTAAGGAGGGATAGGAAAATTAGAAAAATCGGTTTGACTTAACAAAGTAGCTTTTGCATCTGTCATCCAGTTTCTCTTATGCTTAGAGGGCTCAGTGCTTGACTGAAGTTCTGACTGGCTCTGTCTGGATGAACCAAGTCTGTCTGGCATTAGCAGCTACTCCTGATGGTGTTTTGGGAGGCAGATAGTTGGAACAGCAGGTCACTTCAGTGTTGCTTCAGATGAATCTTGTCAGAGCTGCCCATTGTGTAATATGTGAATCTTACAACCAAAATTTTAGTATTATTAAGATATTTGCATAGATTGTTCAAGGTGCACAGATCACTTAAAGATGAATTTTTTGTTCCTTGTTTGAGCAGATGAAAGACGACTGTCCTTTCACGAGTTAATCTGATCAATAACCAAACGTAATAAATCCTTATTCATGCCATGTGAAAGATGTCGTGATGAATCTTAAAGATTCCATAACCAACAAGATTAATTGTCTGATTTTAGCTGAAATTTTGGCTAGAGATACTTTTATGTCTACGCATGTTTCGAGGTTGTTTCCCTGTGGAAGGATCAGCAATTTATGTTGCCTGTCCTGTTTGGTCTTGAATTTTTCTTTTTCATCTGTAGCCAAGATCTTCAGGGGGCTTCCACTATCATATCTGGTCCATATTAGTTTGGAAGGGGTCCAGATACTTTTTGTGTTGACACAAAAACAGAGCCTCTCTCCTAGAATAGAAAATAGAAAATAAAAAACTAAAAGTACAGTAAAATATAAAATAATATAAAATATAACATTAAATATAAAATATAATAAATTATATATGATATAATATGAATATAAATATAAACTATAAAATATAAAATTAATAAATATTAAATAAAATAAAATATAAAATAAAAATTAAAATATACAATAAAATATAAAATGTAAAATATACAACATAAACATAAAATATAAAATAAAAATAAAATATATCATATATAAAATATAAGATAGAAAATAATAAAAGTAAAATATAAAATTAAATATAAAATATGAAAGAAAATTATAAAGATAAAATATAATGTAAATGTGCCTGCTGTACTCTGAATTCTGTCCCAGAGGATTACTGTTGTCATTAATACCACCAAACTTATAATCACCTTCATTTTGGTAATCAAAACAACTCAAAGCAATTAAAGCAATTACCATTATCCACTGAGACAGTACTCCTCCACTATCTCCTGCCTTGTTCTTATATGAGATCAAGTCCTAAGTTTGTTTATTCATCTTTGCATACTTAAATTCCTCCTCCTATGGAGATTAATATCTATGTGGATAGATTATCCCCTTTCTCTTTATATAACTCTAATTAACATCCTTTCCTGTGTATTTAACTGTAATTAAATTCCCTTCTATATTTCTGCGTGAGCCTATTTCTAAACTCAAATGCATCATATCCCGGTCTAAGCTCTCCCACCTCTGTCTCCCTGCCCAGCCATTGGTCACTGACAATTTTATTTTCTAATCAGAACCAACCGGGGTCAGGGACCCTCAGCCTAGACACACGCAGGCCCCGTGTGATTTCATGAGCTGAATTAACATGAAGAGCATCAGAACCGATCCACAACAGTTCAAGATACAAAAAAAAAAAAAAAAAAAAAAAAAACCAATAAATTTAATCCAGCATATAAACAAACTTGAAAACAATCACATGGTCATCTCATTAGATGCAGAAAGGGCCTTTGATGATATCGAACACCCCTACAGGATAAAAGTCTTGGAAAAATTAAGCATACAAGGTCCATACCAAAATATAACAGAGGCGATTTGCAGCAAGCCTACGGCCAACATCGAACTAAATAAAAAGAATCTAAAAGCAATTCCACTAAAACTAGGGAACAAGACGAGGGAGTCCTTTCTCTCCACACTTACTCAGTTTAGAACTTGAAATTCTCTAGAGCAGTAAGACCACTGAAGGAGATACAAATTGGGAAGCAGCGAGTCAAAGTATCTTTATTTGATGATGATGTGACTGGATGCATAAGTTACCTGAAAAATTACACTGGGAAATTCCAACAGCTGATAATTACTTTCAGCATAGAGGCTATAATGGATACGGTAATCAATCGTAAAAAATATGGTGAAATGAATACCATAATAAATAATATATATAATATGGTGGATGTCATGCAGGAGGAGCTGCAGTGGGCAGATGAGCTTCCTGGAGAAGGCCGACTCTCTTGGGCTGTATATCCTGCAGAATAAAATGAAGATGGACTTTCATAAAACAGCCTTGTTTGCATGAATTAATGATTTGATAAAATTCCTAATTTGATTTAAATACTTTTAGGAAGTTAGAATAATTGACAGAAAGTTTAAGGAGATGATTTAAATTTCTGGCTAGAACGATATAACAAAGTGAGAATTAAGAGCAGAACGCGCCCCTTCCCTTGTAGAATAGCGAAGGCTGCATGGGGTAGGAGAGGAGGACAGTGTGTCTTCATTCATTACAAGCACATAACTGTACTTGGAAGAGAAAAATGGGCTTGGAACGTGTTAATAATCAAAGGAAACAAACATTCATTCTAGGTTGGGTCTGAGTTCCTGGATCTTGTGATCTGTGGATGTGGCCGTACATTTTACTGTGCACCGTGAAAAGGCAAGGTTATGAATACAGAGTAAATAATTCTGTCATGAGGGCTTTTTATACATTGATACAGATTTAAGGTTTCCATTAGTTTATCCCCAGATGAAAACATTGTATCCTGCAGGGGAGGTCCCTGAGCAGGGAGGTAAACAACTAAAAAGGCAGCTTCAAGATTCACACGGTCCCTCCCTGCCAGAGCAAACAGCCCAGAGGCTGAGACGTTAGTATTCTATCATAATTATATTAATTATATGTTATAATATAATTGTATATATAATTAATAAACATAAATGATATATTTATAACTATATTAGTAGATATATCATATTAATAAATATAAATATTAATAAATTAATGAACATAAATATAAAATAATTATATATTGTAATATATTAATATATAATCAATATGTTATATATTAATTATTAGCAGCGTTTATCACAGTGTGATGGACACCAGGGCTCCCGTGTCTGTCACGTCTTGGTATGTGTGCCCTTCGCCAGCCCGACACTATATTTGTTATATATATATATATATATATATATATATATATATATATATATATATATGTTTGTTTTATATACTTATATATTATAGATTATGTATCACACGTCCCGGTGTGTGTGCTCCATCGCCAGCCCAACGCCTGAGCGTTGTGAAGGCTGGAAGTGCGTGATCGTGCGCAGCTCTGGCATCCAGACCATCCTGACGGAGCTGCTGGGAGAGAAATCACAACAGATCCACAGCCTGCAGAGACCCCGGCTCCGGGACCCCGCCTTGCATCCTGGGAATCTGCGTCCCCAGGTCTGTGGGAAGAGCTCGTGTCTGGAGAACATCCAGATGCCTGAACAACCCTCTACTCTTTAGCTCCAGGTCTTCTGCTATTCTACAAGGCTAAAGAGCTGCAGGCCTTGACTCCTGAGACCACCCCAGAGGCACAGGGAAAATGCTGCCTTGGAGGGTGGGACTTAGTGTGTGTACACCCAAGGTTAAATGACAACTTGTGATTCCAAGATTGAAATTGAAATGTGAATCTAGAGTTATATAGATTTGTTCCTTTTTACACTTTCTCTTTATTATATATGTGATTTTATGTGTATGTAGACAGCTATGTGCCATAAAATGTGTAAAAGTCAGAGGACAACTTTGAAAGTGTATTTCAAAGAAAAGGAAGTGTTTTGAGACCACTGGTCAATAGAATAGAGCCCAAGGAACCCTGATAACAAATACTTAGTGCCTAAATTGTGAGTTTACAGTTCAAGATTAACCCTTTATATATCTATTTCTGTCTTTGATGAGGTCAAAGATTATTTCATATTTGTCCAGCTGGTCTCCAGAGTTTATTACCACCCTGAAGGCACTTTTGAATGTGAGTTTGAGATACACCCTAGACACTTCTGCAGAGAGCCTATTTCCTTGACCCTAGCTATCATACTGGGACTTGGAGTGGCCGCAGGTGTGAGAACAGGTACTGCTATACTAATACAGACACCCTGTTATTTCCAATAGCTAAGAGCTGCCATTGATAAAGATTTGAGAGCCTTAGAACAATCAGTACTTCCCTCTCAGAGATTGTTCTACAGAACAGAAGAAAATTAGACTTGCTGTTTCTTAAAGATGGAGGACTGTATGCAGAACCTCAAAGAAGATTGTTGTTTTTATGCTGATCACACCGGGGTAGTCCGAGACTCAATGAGGAGACTTAGAGAAAAGTTAGATAAAAGACAGAAAGAAAGAAGGACTCAACAAGGTCAGTTTGTGTCCTGGTTTACCCACTCTCCTTGGATGATGACCCTACTCTCTGCTGTGGCCGGTCCCTTGATAATAATTATTTTTGGTTTTAGGTCCATGTGTGATAAATAGATTGCTAGCTTTTGTTGGAACTAAAGTAGATATTGTTCAATTAATGGTATTAAGAAAAAGAGATGAGATTATAAGAGACAAGATAGAAGATACTGATCTTTAACTTTAAGATTAAAGTTACTTAAAACAAAAGGAGTAGGGAATGTGAGGACAAAATTTGAAAGCAGCATTGTAACAATAACAAAAATTCATGGTCGGCAAAGACCACCAACAATTTGTTAAATATAGTCATAATAAAAATATTAAGCCCCAGCAGGGGCAGGGTGACCCAAATGAAAAGGCATGCTAAGACGTGCCCAGACAAGCCCAAGTGAGTAATGGGCCATCTGGTGTTTACTTTTCTCTCCCCCTTTTTGAGAAGTCCAAGGTTTCATGGTCAAAAGTAACTAGTCATCTGCTAGCTCGCACGTAGCCACTTCTGCAAGTTGCTGATGTTTGAAATAGCCAATCATATGTAAGCGTGCCAAATTTTCCCACTCCCCCCAACACCTACCCATAAATATCTCAAATTTCCTGGGTTCTTGTCGGGAACCTCTATCTCCTGCATGAGATATGTTCCGGCCCAAGGGCCCTCGTCATTAAACCTCCTCTGCAATTGTATCAAGAAGTCTCTCGTGTGTCCTTGGGGCGTGCAGGTCCGGACTTGGGTGAGGGTCCCCTTTTGGGGGTCTTTCAAAACCGTGGTACCTATGGGAGCTCTACAATCTGGGCTGCCATCTCCAGTGGCCATTCCTAAAGGGTTTCATAAAATAATTGTAGATTTAAAGGATTGTTTTTTCACCATTCCCTTGCATCCTCGCGATTGCAAAAGATTTGCTTTCAGTGTTCCTTCTGTTAATTTTAAAGAGCCAATGAAAAGGTATCAATGGGTAGTTCTTCCTCAGGGCATGGCTAATAGCCCTACATTATGTCAAAAATTTGTGGCACAAGCCATTGAGCCTGTAAGACAGCAATGGCCAATGATGTACATCAGCCATTACACAGATGACATTCTTTTAGGAGGGAAAGATTCTCAGGACTTGCTTTTATGCTATAGAGATTTACAGCAAGCACTAGCTGATAAAGGATAACCAATAGCTCCTGAAAAGGTACAAACTCAGGAGCCTTATGATTATTTAGGCTTTAGGCTTACAGATCAAGCCATTTGTCCCCAGAAGATAATCATCCGCAGGGACTGTCTAAAAACTCTAAATGATTTTCAAAAGCTGTTAGGTGATATCAATTGGCTTCGTCCCTATTTAAAGCTTACAACAGAAGAATTGAAACCTTTATTTGATATTCTCAAGGGGAGTGCTGATCCTACCTCCCCTCGATCCTTAAACCCAGAAGGATTGTTGGCCTTACAACAAGTAGAAAGAGCCATTGAGGAACAATTTGTTACTTACATAGATTATTCCTCACCTTTACATTTGTTAATTTTTAATACAACTTACACACCTACAGGATTGTTGTGGCAAAAGGCTCCCCTCATGTGGATACATTCAAAGATATCCCCTAAACGTAACATTCTAACATATTATGAGGCGGTAGCCCACATGATTGTACTTGGAAGGAAACAGGCAGTGACTTATTTTGTCAAAGAGCCAGACATCATTATTCAGCCTTTTAATGCAGATCAAAATACTTGGTTAAAGCAACATAGTACAGATTGGTTGCTTGCTCAAGTAGGATTTAATGGCATTATAGACAATAATTATCCTCCAGATAAATTGATAGTTTTTAAATGTACATGAGGTTATATTTCCTAACATGACTTCCTTGCAGCCTTTACACAATGCTCTTTTAATATTTACTGATGGACCCTCTAAAGGACGAGCAGGGTATCTTTTAAGTAATCAACAGGTAGTCATAGAGATGCCTGGACTCTCTGCTCAACTACCAGAACTGACAGCAGTTCTAAATGTTTTACAGTCTGTAAGTGATGTTTTTAACCTCTTCACTGAAAGCCTGTATGTGGCTCAGTCTGTCCCCTTGTTAGAAACTTGTGGTGTATTGCAGTTCAATACTTGAGCCGGATCTTTGTTTTCTCGACTACAAAACCTCATTCTTACCAGAAAAAAATCCCTTTTATATTGGCCACATAAGAGCTCATTCTGGTCTTCCCGGACCTTTAGCTGCAGGCAATGATTGTGTTGACAGAGCTTTAATAGGAGAAGCATTAATTTTGGATCCTGTTGCTCTGGCTAAGCGAGATCATGAAAAGTTTCATCTCTCTAGTCACACTTTAAGGCTCCGACATAAGATCACTAAGGAGCAAGCTAGAATGATTGTAAAACAGTGTCCTAACTGTCTTAATTTATCTCCAGCTCCCCATTTAGGCGTTAATCCAAGAGGCCTTAAGGCCAATCATATTTGCCAAATGGATGTAACCCATTATGCAGAATTTGGAAAATTGAAATCTATACATTTCTGTATTGACACTTGCTCAGGATTCCTTTTTGCTTCTCTACATACAGGAGAAGCCTCTAGAAATGTAATTGATCATTGCCTACAAGCCTTTAATTCTATGGGATTACCTAAAGTTCTCAAAACAGACAATGGGCCAGCTTATACTGGTAACAACTTTACATCCTTTTGTAAAGAATTTGGTATTGAACATAAAACTGGAATTCCTTATAGCCCAATGGGACAAGGAATTGTTGAACGTGCACATCGCACTCTAAAAACCTGGCTTATTAAAACTAAAGAGGGAGAATTATACCCTCCAAGGTCACCAAAAGCATATCCTGCTTTTGTGTTATTTGTTTTAAATTTTTTGCAAACTGATGTTAAAGGTCTGTCTGCGGCAGATCACCACTGGCATCCAGTCACTTCCAGGTCCTGAACCTGTCTTAATTTGGGGTCGTGGCTCGGTCTGTATTTTTTCAGAAAAAGAAAATGGAGCCCGATGGCTGCCTGAAAGATTGGTCCATCAAGTGGACTCATATCTTGAGCCTAATAATTATGATTCTGATGATAAAGAATCTAATAACAAAATTTAGTCAGATACATTATCATGTGTTAGCCATGGATGACCTGAGACTCTAGATAAGGTTGTTACTCTATCCAGTGTGTTCCCAAGTCTCATCTCCACCCAACCTAAAAGAGGGGACTTCCTCCCCTAGACCAAGCAGAGAGGGGCCACCCAGAACCCCGTCTGTCTGGCGATCTGAATTCTTGCTAAGGCTGCGAGGCTAAGCACTGCAAGGGAATATAAATAAAATTTACAAATATGTTTCTGGGTTCCCTGAGGGACAAGCCTGACTGCATAGGGGTTGAGGTCAAAAGTATCCCCTCTCCAGGAAGAAGACATTGGGACAACGACAGGAGGACTGGAGCCATTACAAGGTCCCCTTTAATTATTGGATGTCAGGCCTCTATCCCCACCTTGGTAAGATTAGAATTGCCACAGTCCTTCTATACTTGGAGTAGAGAGGAGACGTCAGGGACAGCCCTGCTTAACACTGAAGGCCTAAAATCAGCTTTAAGCCTAAAATTCAGCAATAGGTCTGGCTTACTTGCCTGCTTAAAGTCTTGGGTCTCCATGGAAAAACACTGAAACAGAGGGCTATAAATTATTGTAAACAGACAACTTTTGTTGAAATCTACCAGCCTGAGTAGTCACAGACCTTGTATCTGATCCCTGTCAACCAGCAGTTGGATTAGATACTAAAACAGTTCCACCTTCAACCTTATTTCCTACTCGGCTTGGATAATCATGTTGCTGTTAACTTTTGAACCTTGTGTCTCAAGCAGATAAGTTGCCTTCACACAAGATCTCTCCCAACAAGCCCGGCTACTCGGTACCCCAGATGGGATGAAGTCGTGTAATCCCACACAGCTGCTTCTACTGGACCTGTTCCTCCTGACCTATCCTCAGAAGGGCTCCATAAACCCTGGACAGCAGGACACAGCCGACTCTCCTACATCCCCCATACCCATTCTTCTAGGTTCCCCCTAGAGACACGTCGCCCCCAATGTCAGCAGGAAGTAGCCAGATATCACGACGACGACCCTATTCCTGTTTCACCTCTCTCTTTTCTTTTTAAGTTAACCAAAACGGGGGAAACTGTACTCTCCCCCCCCCATGAGCAGGACTGAGAGACCTTGGTTGCCACAGCAAGGTCAAGTGACGGTATCTAGGTGGAGTTACCCACCTTGGCTGCCCGGAACACAGCAGAACTGCCCCTGGGCTTGCCTTGAGACATCTCCGGCTGTGACCTGGAACTGACTATGGATTATCCCACCCATCTGAAACCAGGAGGGGTTGTGGGTTTGGTCTTCCCCTTTAAATTGAGAGCTGAACATTAAAGCTTTGGGCCTTGATCAGAGAACTTGGTCTTGGCCTCATCTCTTCTCGCCCTCCATCCCCTTTCATTCCCAGCCCCCCTTTCAGGTGAATCCAGTAGACTTGTGGCCACAGGCAGCTACAATTTTCTAAATAACATTTCACATGATCAAACACAATTTTTGAGGACTCTTGTCCCTTCACTTGCTAAAGAGACACACTGCATTTTGAAAGTGATCATACTTTACATATGCCTGCTTAAGATTACACATTTAGTAAAATCAACTTCTGTTGACCTTCTGTTAAGGTCTGTTGAAATTTCATGTCTAGGTTATCACTTGATCTTCTGAAGAATCTCTTTATCTTCAAGATTTTTTTGTATTATTTTCCCTCTTAGTGAACATTACTCCATATCCTTGCTTGGACTGAGTGTGACTTCCCTTGGAAGCTCTGAGGGAATCATCCCTGTATTTTGACTCTCCTGAATGTACACTGGACACAGGATAGGATAAAACTTAGATTACAGCCAGTTTGTCATAAATGTTGATCTGAAGACAGATATTTTAATCCCATTAGGTATTTCGCAAAACTTTTATGACCTAAGTGCCTTAAATACCCCATTTATTCCTTCAGAAGTTTCAACAGCTTTGTATGCTTTCTTTTCTTCTCATTTGGGGAATTTCCATCATAATCTATACATAACTCCTTTATTGAAACCATTTACATCTTTAGATCATTCTAACATTTTATAAATGTTAATACCATAGCATACAATAGGCTTAATGAAAAATTCACAATCTATTATGAGAATATTTATTAAGGGGTGGGAAAAAAGCAATTTATATTTCCTCTTTCTAAGTTCTCAGGGACACCACATTTCAAAATTATCATGATAACAGTGTAATAATTGGTTTTACATACAGAAAATTGACAAAGTGTTTCTTATGAGACTGTAGACAACCTGAAATCAGTCACATTAAAAATACTTTACTCAGTATATCTGGAGACAAATTTATATTACCTAAATAGTTATTCCCCTTCCAAGTTGTACAAATACTGGCCAGCTATGTCAGTTTTTTGATAGAGGTTTAGTAACATTTAAAAAGCCCTGCTGTGATTTGAACTCTTCCCCCAGCCATAAACCGGTCTGAGAGACCTTGTTTACCACAACAGACCAAGTGATAGGATCTAGGTGGAGTTACCCACCTTCGCTTCACAGAACATAGAAGCAGAACTGCCCCTGGGCTTGCCTTGAGATATCTTAGGCCATGACCAAGAATGGATTATGGATTATCCCACACATCTCTGGCTGAAACCAGGAGGGGTTTTGGGTTGGGCCTCCCCCTTTAACTTGAGAGCTGAACATTAAAGCTTAGAGCCTTGATCAGAGAATTTGTCTTGGCTTCATCTTTTATCACACTCCATCCCCTTTCATTCCCAGCCCCCCTTTCAGGTGAACCTAGTTGATTTGTGGCCATAGGCAGCTACATAAGGCCAGCAGTTTGGTGAAAAAATATTGAGGAATTTTGGACAACCCATTATAAGTTTAGATTCAACCACTGATTCTCTTTTATTATAATCTCATGTAATATATGAAGAATTAAATTTTGAGGAAATACTCCTAGCATCATTTTTAACATGGGTTTTGTTTTATAAGGTGAAATGTGCATCTATTATGAGTTGGACAATATTCCATAGCCCTTCACAAAAGGATACAACTTGAGCCAGCTGTTTGCTTCATCAGAACCCTGCATGAAGAGCAGATACCTGCTGCTCCTACATCACATTTAAGTCAGAGTGCATGCATGGTTAGTGTAGTGAAGGACACAGTCTATTAGTGAGAAGTACTCTTTGATAGTGAGATGGTGTTCTATATTTGGTAAATATAGCTTTTAGATTTGGCCACAGTATTTAATAAGGTTGTTCAGTTTTCCTCAGCTGTATGTAGACCCTGGCATGCTGAAGTAAGCAAAGGGCTTTTCTTTCATCTGGGATACAGAGAATCATCTATATATGACAAAGAGAATCAAGAGTGACATTTTATTTTCTAAATAACATTTCACAAGATCAAACATAATTTTTAAGGACTCTTATCCCTTCACTTGCTAAAGAGACACACAGTATTTTGAAAGTGATATACTGTACATATGCCGGCTTAAGATTATACGTTTAGCAAAATCAACTTCTGTTGATCTTCTGTTAAGGTCTATTGAAATTTCTTGTCTAGGTCATCACTTGATCTTCTGAAGAATCTCTGTATATTCAAGCTTTTCTTTGTCCTATTTTCCCTCTTTGTGAACATTACTCCATAACCTTGCTTGGACTGAGTGTGACTTCCCATGAAGCTCTGAGAGAATCATCCCTGTATTCTGACTCTCCTCAATGTAGACAGGACATAGGATAGAACAAAACTTAGATTATACACAGTTTGTCATAAATGTTGATCTGAAGACAAATACTTTAATCCCATAAGTATTTCCCAAAACATTTATGATCTAAGTGCCTAAAATACTTCATTTATTTCTTCAGAAATTCCATCTGCTTAGTAAGCTTTCTTTTCTTCTCATTTGGAAAATTTCCATCATAATCTATATATAACTTTTATTAAAGCCATTTAGGTAATTTTAACATTTTATAAATGTTAATACCATAAGGTACAATAGGCTTAACAGAAAAAATTCACAATCTTTTGTGAAAATATTTATTCAGGAGTGGGAAGTAAGCAATTTATATCTCCTCTTTCTAAGTTCTCATTGGCACCGAATTTAAAAATTATCATAGTTCACCCTATGATAACAATGAGATAAGTGGTTTTACATACAGAAAACTGACAAATTGTTCCTTATGAGACTGTAGACATCCTGCAATCAGTCACATTAAACTACTTTACTCAGTATATCTGGAGACAACTTTACATTATGTAAACAGTTATTCCCCTTCCAAGTTGTACAAATAATGGCCAGCCATGCCATGGGTTTTTGTTTTGTTTTCTTTTTTGATAAAGGTTTAGTAACAATTAAAAAGCCCTGCTGTGATTATTTTAATTCAACAAAGCTGAAGGTATGAAAATGGTTGTGGTTTAATTTAGAAGATAAGATAAGCCCTGTGCTGGATCTGCCTATCTTTGTATATTTATCTGTTTTTAAAGAGGTTTTACTAGACATAAATATCTTTTAAATTATTAACATGTTTATGCCTGCGTAAAATTTAAAATATGTGTATATCATAATTAAAAACATAGATGTGTTAGTCTTGTGTCAGTGAGAACAATGTCCAGTATTAAAAACATCTTCTGATCTAGGAATAGTAAACTCTTTAAAACATGTTAACTATTCCAAAGAAAGATTCAGAAACATATTATAAGTTTATATTTATTGTACCTGTGTGGATAAATTGATTAAATATATTTTTGTCCTTTCATATCAATTTTTAAGTTTATTTTCTTTAGGAACAAAATGAACTAGGATCAAGTTAACAAGTTTAATTTATTTGTAATTCATTTGCTACTAAGTACAGTATGTGAATAACAAACCATGTCTCATGTGTATATTCTACATGTAATTAATAAAAATTCAAAATTTATAAGCCATGACTTTGTGTCTATTGATTGTCTGGGATTCCTGTTTCAGAATTTTCATTGTCAAGCGAAAGCTTCACATAGAAATTTTAGTAAGCATATTTTTAGGATGGGAATAAAGTAAACCAGACATGTCTAGAGCAGAAGAGTACTGAAGGGCATTTTATCTCAGAGGAAAATTAACTGCAGCAATAGCTGACAGTGAGACCCAGCATAGGGTAGGATAAATGTTCTTTGCTGGTAGCAGGCTGTGTGGCTCTTGGCAACTTATCCTTTGATTATCTGTGGGGTTCTGTGAATATTAAAGTCATTGTTTCCTCTGTTAGCATGCTAGTTTTGGAGGCAAATGGCTGGAAAATCTTTAGGTTCTTTTGAGAAGCCTTTCTCTAAGTAAGAGAGAAGCTATCAGAATAAGAATAAAAGAAACCATTAAGATATGAAATGAATACCTTGTAGGCCTGATATTTCTTCTTTGTGTAATAGGGATAATATTGACTCAGTGGGGCCATCAAGAATAATGGTGGCCACTTTAACCTTAACCCTGAGCCTAACCCTATCCTAAGCCTCACCTCTTAATTTCCTATCCTCCTAAACCTAATTCTAAGAACACTTATCCTAATCCTAACCATGACTGTCTAATCCCCTAACCCTAACTCAAACCCTGCTTGCTGTGGGGCATATTTCTTAATTACAACTTTTGAAGTGAGAAACCCTTTATTAATCTTGTTCTTTTGAGATGTTCAGATCCACCTTTAATCGGGGCTATAGATTCTTTTGACAACCTACATATATAAAAAACTTCGAATAGGGTAGTATTTTGTTTTTTGTACTTGCCCTATTTTTTTTTTTTTTTTACAAAACAAAGGTGATTCGTTTGTTTATTTGTGTTTTAAAACTGGTATTAGTAAGTACTTATTTTGGCCTGGTGGTGGTGGCGCACACCTTTAATCCCATCACTTGGGAGGCAGAGGCAGGTGGATTTCTGATTTCGAGGCCAGCCTGGTCTACAGAGTGAGTTCCAGGACAGCCAGGGCTACTCAGAGAAACCCTGTCTCAAAAAACCAAAATAATAATAATAATAATAATAATAATAATAATAATAACAACAACAATTACTCTTTGGGGCCAGGTATGGTGGTGCCTGAATTCCAATGCTCTAATGCTTGGGAGGAAGAGGCAGGAGAGCTTGAGGTCAGTGAGCTTGAGGTCAGCCTTGGCTCATAATTAGTTTTAGGGTAACCTACACTTCAGCAGTCAATGCTAACCAATAATCAATAATCAATTCTAATCAATAGCCAATAATGATTAATAGTTGATGGTGCATGCCTTTAATCCCAGCACTTGGGAGGCAGAGGCAGGCGGATTTCTAAGTTCAAGGCCAGCCTGATCTACACAGTGTGTTCCAAGACAGCCAGGGCTACACAGAGATGGCGGCTGGCCTGAGACTACATTTCCCATAACAACTAGTGCCAAGATGGCTGTTGGAGAACTAACTGCATATGCCTAGCAAACTCAATCCAAGATGGCGGCCGGCCTTCAAACTACATATCCCATAATGTCGTGAGGAAAAAACAACATGGCGTCCGGCCAGAGACTACACTGCCCATGAAGTCTTGGGGCTGGAGCACTCGCCACGTGTTTAGAGATCCCCTTGGAGCCGATTGCCTTCACCACCAGCCCGGAGACCTCCGCTGCCACTGCTGTGGTAATGCGGGAGTAGCACGGGGGTCCTGGTGGCATCAGTGGGCTCCTTCTGATGTCACAAACCGCGCAACGTGATCCAATCACCGCTGCCAAAGAATGGGGAGATAACCGGAGCTTCCAGGTACAGTGTCAGGTGGGTGGAAGCAGAGGTTCCAGGCTACCAGTGAGTGGGTGGAGGCAACTGTGAATCTGAGGCAGGGGCATGACTAGAGCTGCCTCCAGTTACGGGCTGGCAGACCTATGGACATGCCCCCAGACTTGTATAAAGGAGAACTGGTTGGGCCTTATTATTGAAAGAAGGGGAGACCCTCACTCTAGTCTTGGAAGATTGAGGCCAGCAAACAGAAAGAGGCTTTATTTCAGGAATCAGCCAGGCTGAAGTTGAGACTCATAATGAGGGGTGTTGATATCGAGGCCAGGGGGAGAAGGGAATTTAAATGAAAAAAACAAAACCAGGGGTGTGAATGGGAAACCAAGAAAGAATATCATAAAAATAGTGGAAAGTTCCAGCCCATTATTCAGTCAGTCATGTGGGAAACATCTTGTACATATTTTTCTCAAGAATGTAATCTTGCTCAACCATCTACTTTGTGGTCAGCCAGTTCCCGGAACGACCCAGCTGACCTGTATTTTTAAGTTCTGCTTTCTTTGTGGTCAGCCAGTTCCTGGAACCTGGAGCTAGTGAACCCGCTGGCCTGCATTCTTGGCTCAGCTCTAGGGGGTCATAAAAACTTCCCATACCCCTTATAAATTTTCATATCTTTCAATTTTCACCTGGTCATTGTTTTCATGAGGACACAAGGGTCATCAGTATGTGTGAAACTGACCATCAGTGGACTGTGATTACTATTCTGGGATTTCACTTTAAGATCTAAAATAAAATACTTAAGTACAGACACAGTGGTACATGCCTTAAATCCCAGGAGATGAGCATCAAGCAGATCTCTGATTCAATCATCCTGGTACAGAACAAGTTTTAGGTAAAGAAAAGCTTAGATACACTCAAAGTGTTACACATGAATTACCCAGCATTCAGGAGACAGAGCCAGGTAGATCTGAGTTCAAGGTTCATCTACAGAGCAAGTTCAAGCACAGCAATCTTAGGCAGTGAAGTTGTTGAAAAATATAAAGCTGGTTATGATGTAATAGAAGGGGCCATGTTCTGGCCCCAGCAGGCAGAGGAACTCAGCAGCTTTGTCCATGTGGCTCTGGGAGGAAAGAATAGAAGGGATGACTGAGACAATTGATGCTGGTTGGCTGTAGTTAAAAAATTAGTGGGGATGAAGAAGAAACCAGCACCACTGAGGTGACATCTTCTGGTAAGTATTTTCTGAGAGGACAAAGAAGCTGTGTCCCAGAGATAGCCAAGGTTGTCCCTTGTTGTGCACCTGGAGTTGATCATTTGTGAGAATCACCTAGGTGGTATTGGTTTTAAAGGCATAAATGAATCTGTCATGCAGAGCAGCTAAGGCTTGGCACAGTGAAGGGAGTGTATAAGAGGAAAACAGGGTATCTCAGTTGCAGGGGAAGAACCCAGCATATTGAAGTTGTCAGTCCCATGGGATGAGTAGAAAGAACAGCAGCAGGAGTAAAGTGGAGTCAAGCAGAACCTAGAGTGCTACAGAGGGAAGAGCTGGAGAAATGACCCAACCTCTTGTGTGGATTCCAGATACTAGAATAAGAGACTGTAATATTGCAGAGCGGTGGTGGTGCATGCCTTTAATCCCAGCACTTGGGAGGCAGAGGCAGGCAGATTTCTGAGTTCGAGGCCAGCCTGGTCTACAGAGTGAGTTTCAGGACAGCCAGGGCTATACAGAGGAACCCTGTCTTGAAAAACAACAACAACAACAACAAAAAGAAACGGTAATATTGAAGTTACCTTTGAAACCCTAATATTTTGAGATTCCTGAGCTGTGGGGTACCTGCTCAGGAAAACAGTTTCAGACAGTGCAATAATAGATAGTGAGGCAGGTCTTTGGACAAAGTACCTTTTCTACTGCTATGCATGGCTTGTGCTTGAACAGGAGCATGTTTCAATAATAAGGACCTCAGACACAAAGATTAGTTTGTAAAGCCCAATCAATTCTGTTTTAGAGACTGCATGAAGTCCACTTGAGCAAATATCTTATGACAAGCCCTCCTTGTCAACAGCCAGTCAAGGTACAACTGCAGGGTTAAGCTTCATATAGATAACTAATACACCATACAGAAAAAATGTTAGCCTACCCATCATGGTTGTCAGATGGTTTTACCCCCTTGGTTGGTTCCTGCAGATTATGCCAGTCATGCAGCTTTAAAAATATTAAGTTGCTGACCTGTGTGTTAATGTCCCAATCTTGCTGTAACTGTAATAAATACTCAGCACCCCTAGACTTGGTCTCTCAGATTCGATCTCACGTGAGGCTGACTGATGAGAATCCTTATTACAGAGCTCATAATAAAGACCTCCATGTGTTTGCATTACAATAGGCTCCTTGTTGGTCGTTGGGGCCTCTGTGATGTGGACATAACATTTTAGTGCATTGACTGGAACCCCAAAACCCTCAGCACTCTCAACTAAAGGATTGAAAGGCCGGTTGTTAAGATGAACCATTGTTTCTAAGTCAGTGGCTTGTCTGCCAGATTTGTGTGTGTGTTTTGGTTTTCAGGTTTTTCTTGAATATCTGTGGAGGGAGATGACTAAGTTGAACGTGGAACACTGCTACAGTGGATATGCTGGAGAGTTGTAGCCCTGAAGTGCTTCAAAGATGTTCCAGAGCCTGGTATAGTGGACGGTGTTTCTCTGGTCTTAATTTCTGGGAAGGTTAAAGCGACTTGGAGCCCTGCTACAGGGCTCACACTTGCCATCCTGTCTTCATTTTCTCCTCTGTCCATGGGGAGGAATCTGCTGGGTAGGCTCTACCGCCCCCTTGTGGCTGTCTATTTTGTGTGTAGAACTTTGTTATTCTCTGACTGAGGAAATGAGAGAGATTCCACCCTAATCGATTTAGTTACCAGCCCCACACCTTGGGATAAATACTTCTTAACAACAGGACCTAGACCCATTGACTAGTCCATGACAGAGAGCTCTTTAAGACCTCATCCAGGGCAAAATCAGGCTCTGCCTACCTTGTTTTACAGGGTAGAAAGACAAAGACCTCATTTCCCACCTCCTGAACTACCATCTGTCCAGTTCATATGTAGTTTTGAACTTGGAGCTCTCATGAGATGGAAGGTTGTTCTTTATCAATTCTAACAAATTTACCATATCTTCCTTGGGTCAGAGATCCTGTCCTTTGTGGTGATCATTTCTGGGTCTGTGAGACAATCTGCTTTTCTGTCCACCTTCCAGCTGTTTTAGCCACATCTTTGGTAGTACTGGCCTGGGAACCCAGGGTTAAAGAGGCCTCACCCCAGGTCAGCACAGCCTCTGAGCTACCTATTCCAGTGTATCCTTCCCTGCTCTGAGCCAGGTGCTCTCCCTATTTTGTCCTTGCTCAGCCAAAACTCCAAGTTCCTCATGGGGTGGCAGAAGCTTCTCTGTATTGATATGGTTAGCTCATTGGTTTTGGGTTTTTACAACTTCTTCATTTATTATTGTATCTGTGTCATACTTGTTTTCGGTTCTCAGGATTTCAGAGATACAGTCATCTGAAGGAACCTCAATCAAGAGTGTGCCCTCATCAGAATGGCTGGTTGCTATGTCTGTGAGAGATAGTGTTGATGATTGGTTAGGATGGCTCTTCCACTGAGGGTGGCAATATCTCTAAGCAAGTGGTCCAGGGATGGATGAGAGAGCAGGCTGATCATGAGACAGTGAGCAAGCAAGAGAGCAAGCCAGGAGACAGTGTTTGCCCATACTTTTTGCCTTCAGTTTCTTTTTTCTTTTTTTTTTTTTTTTTTTGGTTTTTCGAGACAGGGTTTCTCTGTGTAGCCCTGGCTGTCCTGGAACTTACTCTGTAAACCAGGCTGGCCTCGAACTCAGAAATCCACCTGCCTCTGCCTCCCAAGTGCTGGGATTAAAGGCGTAAGCCACCACCTCCTGGCTTGCCTTCAGTTTCTAATCTAAGATCTCAAAATGATGGACTGATCTGATAGAACCATGTACAACAACCACTTATTACCTGAGATGATTTTGACCAGAGGATTCAATCACAACACTGAATAGAAAGTTAGAACAACAACAAAATGTTATCAAAATGTGATTATGCTGCTGGACAGAATCTATGTTCTCTTTTGAAGGAATGTGGAGAATATCAGAAATTGAGATGGCAAAATCATAGAAAGCTGTACATGGATCTTAATCAGTTGTTCTCATAGGACATGGAAGATTAGGGCCTTGACAGTAGTGCAGCCAAAGGTAGTTGAGGTCGTGCTTGTTCAGTGGAAAATAGACTCTGAGGAAACTTTACCTGGGGGTCATTTGTGTGATATTTTGGCCAAAAATCTTCCCTACTTTGGCTTATGCCCTGAGATACTGAGTAGGGCAAAATTTAAAAATAATATGCTGATTTGTATATTTTTATTTTATTTATATATATATTGCTCTCTTTTCCTGTTTATTTATATATTCCAATATATCTCAGTTACTACCCACTTCCAATTCCATCTTCCACAGTACCTCATCTATTACTCCTCTTTTCTCCCCAGGGAGGGTGGGGACTACTTGGGTATCCCCCAGTCATGTCATGTCAAGTCTCTGCAGGGTTAAGCACATCCTCTCCTACTGAGGTCAGACATGCCAGCCAAGTATGGGCAACAGTGTGGACAGACAGGCAACACCTTAAGGGACATCCCCCACTCCAGTTGTTGGGGAACCCACATGAAGACTGAGAAGCACATGTAGTACATATATGCTGGGGACCTCTGTCCATCCTGTGTATACTCGTTGGTGGGTGACTCAGTCTCTGAAAGTCTCCTAGGGTCCAAGTTAGTGAACACTGATGGTCTTCTTATGCATTTCCTGTTCCTTCGGAGGCCATCAATCATTTCCCAAGTCTTCCAAAGACTCCCTGAGCCCTCTCCAATGTTAGGCTGTGGGTCTCTGCATCTGTTTCAGTCAGATGCTGGATGGAGACTCTCAGAGGACAATTATGCTAAGATACAGTCTGAAAGTAAAACAAAGTATCTTCACTAATGTTAGAAACTAGTGCTTGCCTTTGGGATGTGTCTCAGGTTAGACAGGGTATATTTTGTCATTCCCTCAGTCTCTACTCCAACTTTGTGCCTGCATTTCTTATAGACAAGACTAATTTTGGGTTGGAATGATTTTTGGATTGGTTGGTGTCCTTAACTCTGCACTGGGGGTTCTGCCTGACTGCAAGATGTGGCCTCCTCAGGGTTCATATCTCACTGCTATGAGTTTCAGCTATAATCATCCCCATAGACTCCTTGGTGCTCTCCAGTTAATTGTCTCTGGCACATTCTATAGATGCCTTCACACTTCCATTCCTGCCAGCTGCAGATTTCAATTCAATATTCTGTTCCTCTGTTGTCTCTCACCACACCTGTTCCTGACCCTCCTTTCCCTTTCTTATCTGCTCTCCTATGAAGTTTTTTCTCTTCCATCAGCCTCCTATTACTGTTTTATTCCTACTTGTCAGTGAGAGTCAACCGTGCTCATTTGGGCCTTCCTTCTTGTTAAGTTTCTTTGGATCTATGGCGTGTATTGTGCTTTTCCTGTATTTTATGGTTATTATTTACTTGTGAGTGAGTACATACATGCATGTGCTTTTAGGTCTGGGTTACCTCAGTCAGGATGATAGTTTCTAGCTGTATTCATTTGACTGCAAAATTCATGATGACCTTGTATTTAGTAGCCAAATAATGTTTCATTTTATAAATTAAGTACATTTTTATATCCATATTTTGGTTGAGGGACATCTGGATTCTCCCAGGTTCAAGCTGTTATTAATAAGATGGCTATGAACCTACTAGAATCCCTACTCTAGGTCCCCTGCCTTCAGAGAGTCTCTCCTTCCAATCTCTTCTGTTTCTCCTTTGAGAAGGTGTGTGCCCCAGGTATCTCCACACCATGGTGCATTGGGTCTCTGCTGGGTTAAGTGCATCTTTTCCATTAAAGCCAGACATGGCAGCACAGGAAGCAGATTCCAAAGATAGACAGCAGCTTTAGGGACAGCACCTGCTACAGTTATTGGGGGACCATCATGAAGATTGACCTACACATATGCTACATATGTTCTAGGGGCCTTAGTCTAGACTGTGTGTGATATTCCATTTGTGGATCCATCTCTGAGTGTTCCCAAGGGTCCAGGTTAGTTGAGACTGTTGGTCTTCCTGTGGAGAAGTTCCTATCCTCTTCAGGGCCATCAATCCTTCCCCCAACTCTTCTATAACAGTCCCCAAGGACCATTCAAAGTTTGACTTTGGTTCTCTGCATCTGTTTAAAGTCATCTGCTGGGTAGAGACTCTAAATGGACAATTATGCAAGGCTCCTGTGTGGGCGCATCACAGAGTATCCCTAATAATGTCATGGATTGGTGCTTATCCATAAGGTGGGTCTCCAGTTGGGCAAGTTTTCATTGGCCATTCCCTCAGTCTCTGCTCCAGCTTTACCCCTGTATTTCTTTTTAGACAGGACAGATTTTGTTCTGTGTGTCTACTGTGTTGTGGTTGAAACTGATTCTTCAGCTTTCTTCTCATGCTCCCATACATTCCCCATTTAGTCTCAGTCCCTAAATCACATAAGATACAGTATAAACATTTCCTATTCAATGCTAAGCTATTTTGCAAGCCTGGTGGTTTTATATTTTTAACTTTATATCTTTTGTTTATTGTTTTCAAGACAAAATTTATCTGTGATGACTTTTTGTGCTGATAGTAGATATAGAAACCACAGAAGCCACCTGACATGTTTTTGTAAAATAAGCACATGCTTCTGTGTACCTCTTCATCCACATCTTTCATTTTAAAATTTGGCAAAATAATATTATATTATATTTCCATGAACGGCATATGTTCATGATATCAATACTGCCTGAGGCTTTGCACTCAATGGATTCCAGGTGTATGTTGTTCCACCTTACTCTTGTGTTTGTTCTGAAATTTTTGAATAAATGAGAGTATTGTGCCTGTGTGGATGGATATGAATATCATGTGTGCCTCATCTTTACTGTTGTCAGAAGATGGCCTCAGTCCTCTTGATCTTGAAGAAATGGGTAGTTGTTGGTCCCCATGTAAATACTAGAAATTGACTACCATTATGTGGAAGACCAGCAAGAGCTTTCTAATCCTGAGCTATCTTTTATGCTCGATGTTCCTTATTTCTGATCAGCATAAACATTACTAATATTTTCATCTGTCCATTTTCAACTGTTTAAACATGCATTCCCTTCTAGTAAACTTTAATTAATATTGCTGCTCAAACTGGTTCACATCATGTTTTTGCAAGGTAAGTACAGAACTGCAGTGAAAGTATAATTATTTGTAGGAACTTCAGTAAAGAACTGAGTTCTCTCTATCATTTTTCCCTTGGTTTACTTTTGCTGGGGAGTGGGGGTCTTAATATGTAACTTTTGCTCTCCTGCACCACATTAAATAGACCACGCCAGGATCCAGCTCAATGACATACCTCTGCCTGTACCTCTGTAATTGTTTTGTTTTTCTTTTTTGTTGTTTTTTTGTAGTTGTTGTCTTTTGTTTTTCAAGACAGGGTTTCTTTATGTAGCCCTGGCTGTCCTGGAACTCACTCTGTAGACCAGGCTGGCCTCGAACTCAGAAATCCTTCTGCCTCTGCCTCCCAAGTGCTGGGATTAAATGCATGCACCACCACCACCTGATACCTCTGTGATTAAAGACATGAGCAAATACACACAGCTTGCCCATCATTTTTATAGTTAGTAATTGTTCATACAGCTTTTCAGATGTTTGCTCAGTACAGTTGATCTGTTTCCCCCTGCATATCCCTCTCAGTTGCAAGGCTATCTTCTATTTAAAGGGTTCAGAAGAAATACAGGTGAAACATAATTCAATTTTTTTCTAAAATGAGAGAATAATTAGATTATAACTTCTGTTTCAGGAGATAAATGGAGGAAGCACCAGAATTACATTATTACATTGTCTAGAAAGTATCCATTTATTTACATTGATGTCATGATCATGCTTTCTATTGTACACATGTGTGTGATATTTTAGGATGCAGTGACTTACAATGATGTGCATGTGAACTTCACTGCAGAAGAGTGGAATTTGCTGGATGCTTCCCAGAAGAATCTCTACAAAGATGTGATGCTTGAGACCTACCGAAACCTCACTGCTATAGGTAATACTGTGAATTTTGTTTTGCTTATCAAAATAATGGAACAAGTGATTCTTGTTTATTGATAATCCTTTGTTATTTCAATTAAGAACAAGGAAGATTAACCTGAATAAATCAGGTTCAGTGCTGTCAAAATTCACAGTAACTTGAACTTTACCTAATTTCCAATACTGTATCATTCATTTTCTGGTACTGTTTTGTAGGTTACAGTTGGGAAGATCATCATATTGAAGAACAACTTCAAAGTTCTAGAAGGCATGAAAGGTAGTTTTCATGTGCAAGCTGATACAAATATGCATGTGAGGAAATTTTAATGTGTTCTGAAAGCTCTAAAGAAAAGCAAGTGTGTAAAAAAAATCAGTCCTTTAAGTATAGCTATGATTACAATATTCAGGGTTAGGGTTAGGGTCCCTCAGAGTCAGATATCTGATTTATGTTTGCATTCCTCCATGGAAGAAGACATGGAAATAATGCCTTAAGAGATACCTTTAATTGATTTGTAGCTCCATTAGAGATTTGCTGTGGAACTACCAATCTGAGTAGTCTCATAATATTTAGATGATACACATTGAATAGTGATAAATATATATCCAAAGCCATCCAATAAGCAAATAGTCCATAGTAAATTTGGTGATATTCATATTTTGCAGTGACATTTCTAGGTTTATTGAGTTGTCAGTTAGTGAGAGTGAAGAGAGTCATGGAGAAACCTTATTCTATATACAACAGGTCTACAAAGAACAAACTGTCAAAAGGTGTGAATTCAATATGGAAACCTTTCACTCATTCTTCTATTAATGCGTATATCAATTGTCAGAATAGATAAAACCTTGTGAGCATAGGGATATTGAAAGAAGCAACATACCTCTTTCTACTCCAAAAAATGAGAAGATATGTAGTATTCTGCCTTTGGTAGAATTTCTGAATACAATAGACATTTGCAATAAATTCATTTTCTGACATTAGGGGGACATCCCCAATGTTACACTGCAAAAAATCTCTATGGGTACTAGACATTTGGAAATTCTTCTGTTTGTCCTAGCTTACAGTGCTGCTGTGGTGTGATTCACACTACAGGAAAAACTTAAGAATGCAATCAGTATGTTAATAGGTTGATATCTTCAGACATGTGAAATACATCAAATAGAAATATAGAAACTGTGAACAGCAAAGTGATAAAACCTTAAGATATGAGTGTTGTCTATTATTAGACCAACTGCAAAATTTATTCATATTGGTAAAATGATTGATCAAGTAATGAATGTGGTAAAGCTTTCACATGTGCCCATTATTGTTGCAGGCATGAAAGAAATCATACTGGAGAGAAATCACATGAATGTAATCAATGTGGTAAAGCCTTTTCATGTCACAGTAATCTCCAAAAACATAAAAGAACACATACTGGAGAGAAACCACATAAATGCAATCAATGTGGTAAAGCCTTTTCATGTCACAGTGGTCTCCAAAGACATAAAAGAACACATACTGGAGAGAAGCCTTATGAATGTAATCAATGTGGTAAAGCCTTTGCAAGGCCCAGTCATCTCCAAAGACATAAAAGAACACATACTGGAGAGAAACCTTATGAATGTAATCAATGTGGTAAAGTCTTTTCAGATCACAGTGGTCTCCAATATCATAAAAGAGCACATACTGGAGAGAAACCTTATGAATGTAATCAATGTGGTAAAGCCTTTTCATGTCACAGTGGTCTCCAATATCATAAAAGAACACATACTGGAGAGAAACCTTATGAATGTAATCAATGTGGTAAAGCCTTTTCATGTCACAGTGGTCTCCGATATCATAAAAGAACACATGCCGGAGAGAGACCTTATGAATGTAATCAATGTGGTAAAGCCTTTTCATGTCACAGTGGTCTCCAAAGACATAAAAGAACACATACTGGTGAGAAACCTTATGAATGCAATCAATGTGGTAAAGTCTTTTCATGGCACAGTCATCTCCAATATCATAAAAGAACACATACCGGAGAGAGACCTTATGAATGTAATCAGTGTGGTAAAGCCTTTTCAGATCACAGTGGTCTCCAAAGACATAAAAGAACACATACTGGTGAGAAACCTTATGAATGTAATCAATGTGGTAAAGCCTTTTCAGATCACAGTGGTCTCCAAAAACATAAAAGAACACATACTGGAGAGAAACCTTAGTTATATAATCAATGTGGGAAAACTGACAATTCACTTTTATCTGTGACTACATAATAGAACACATTCAAGCAAATGATTCAGTGTCATCAAGGTGCTAAGCCCTTGCATGTCACAGGCATCCCTGGATACATAAAAGAATACAGAATGCAGAGAAACTGCATGAATGCCATGAATGAGGTAAAGTCTTTGCATGACAATGTACTCTCCAAATACTTCAAGTAACACATCCTTTAGAGAAACCTTATGAATGTAACAAACCTGGAGAAGCCTGTGCCTATCACTGTAGTCTACAAGGACAGAAAAGACCACAAATTGGACAGAAATCTTGTGAATGTCCTCAAGTTGGAAAATCCTTTACATGCCACACTATTCTCTCATTACAAAAATCAACACATACTAGAGAGAAACCTGAAAGTAATCAGTGCGGTAAAGCGTCTGCATGTCCTAATCATATTTAAATGCATGAAAGAATTTATAGTAGAAATAAACTGTGGTGATTTGAATATGCTTGGCCCTAAGAAGTGACAATATTAGTATGTTTGGCCTAGTTAGTTATTACTGTTTTGAAGGAAGTGAACTCCTAGAGTGGGGGTCTTTGGAGCTCCAGCCAGTCCAAAATAGACTCTCCTACTATTTCGCTGGATGATAGTGTCTTCCTGCATGCCTTTTCATGAAAATGCAAAACTCTCAGCTCCTCTAGCATCATAGCTGCCTGCATGCTGACATTCTTCCTGCTATGTTGGTCATGAACTAAACATTTGAAAGTGTAAGACAGACCCAATTAACTATTTGCCTTTAAAACAGTTGCCTTGGTCACAGTGTCTCTTCCTAGCAATGGAAATTCTATCTAAGACAGAAGTTGGTACCCCAGACTTAAGTATTTTTATTGGTACACCTGACCATGCTTTGGTTGGAAGCAACGTGGATTTTTAGACTTTGGATTTGTACATGCATTAAGTGGAACTTCATGGGCCATGCTAATAGAACACATATATACTAAGGGTGGTTTGAATTTTGTATATAATTTTCATAATGTTTTGCTAAAGAATGTTGCTGTGTTTTGCTCTTATCTGAAGGTAAAGAGGTTTATTTTGTTAATTGCATTGACAAAGGAAGTCTCAGGAAAGCCAAGCATAACTTTTGGCCTGTGTTTACTCTCATGGTGATTGTTTGATCATGCTTAGTAAACTTAGAAAGGAAAGATGTAAAATGTTAGGCTCAAAGAGAAAATGTCACCAGGAAGTTGAATGAAGCTAAATCCTGTGATCAAAGATCCACAATGTTATTAAAGAAATGGTGATATGGCAAGATTCCATCCTCCTAAACATATGGATGTGAAGTTGTATGAATGAGAACTGTATAATATTAGGTATTTTTATTAACTATTTATTGTTGTTATGTGGATATAAGGAGATACAAGTATGTGTCAAATTTACAATGTACAGATTGTTATTACTATACTGGGTTTTCAATTTAAAATGCAAAAAGATATACTTAGGTCCAGGCATGGTGGTTTGTGCCTTAAATCCCAGGAAATGACAGTCAATCAGATTTCCGGTTAAAGTCATCCTGGTATAGAACAAATTTTAGGTAATGAAAAGCTTAGGTACAGGCCAAGTGTAATACATTTTTTATCCCAGCATTCAAGAGACAGAGTCATGCAGACCTCTGAGTTCAAGGTTAATCTACTGATTAACCAGGACAGTCAAGCTTAGGCAGTGAAGTTGTTGAAAAATAGAAAGCTGGTGATGAAGTAATAGAAGGGGCCATGTTCCAGCCCCAGCAAGCAGTTGAACTCAGCAGCTTTGTCTATGTGGCTCTGCTTTTAGAGGAAAGGATAGAAGGGGTGACTGAGACAATTGATGCCGGTTGGCTGTAGTTAGAAAATT
Organism: Arvicanthis niloticus; assembly: GCF_011762505.2. NCBI lineage: Eukaryota > Metazoa > Chordata > Mammalia > Rodentia > Muridae > Arvicanthis > Arvicanthis niloticus. The sequence continues at coordinate 5,641,172 of NW_023044979.1, read as the reverse complement.
AGTGGGGATGAAGAAACCAGCATCACTGAGGTGAAATCTTGTGGCGAGTGTTTTCTGAGAGAACAAAGAAGCTGTATTCCAGAGACAGCCAAGTTTGTACCTTGTTGTGTAACTGGTGTTGATCATGTGTGAGAATCACCCAGGCGGCATAAATGAATCTGTCATGCAGAGCAGCTAAGGCTTGGCCCTGTGAAGGGAGTGCCAGAGAGCAATGCAGTGAATCTTAGTTACAGCAGAAGAACCCAGCATATTCAAGATGTCATTCCCATGGGATGAGCAGAAAGAACAGCAGCAGCAGTAAAGTGGAGTCAGGCAGAACCTAGAGTGGAATAGGTGGAAGAGCTGGTGAAGTGACCCAATCTCTTTGAAAAGTGCAGTTGATCATGTGTGGATCCCAGATACTGGAACAAGAAGCTGTAATATTGAAGTTACCTTTGAAACCCTAATACTTTGAGATTCCAGAGCTGTGGGGTACTTGCTCCAGAAAACTGTTTCAGGGAATAAAACTAGCCAAAGAGAAAGTATTTTGCTGCAGTGAGCAAAGCAGAACGGAGTTGGAGATCTGAAGAACGTTTGATATCAGACATGGAGATGCAGAGTTTGGAGATTGCCTTGCTGGCTTTTGGTCTTCTTTTAGCCCAGTATTTCCTCACAATGGCATTTAGAAATGGTGACCTATATCCTGTGAATTTGGATGGATATGATATGCTATTTGTTTTTGAAGAGATAGGGGATTACAGTTATATGATTGGATAAAACTCAAAAGAGACTTTGAACTTGAGACTCTTAACATTTTGAGAATGCTATAGAAAATGAGCATTTCTTAAAATTTGAACCTCATGCATTTTGAATTATGCTATTTTTAAATATGGTCCCCATCCATTCATGTGTTTAAACAAGCATAAATGGGCCAGGCAGTAGAATGTGGTAGTATAAATATGCTTGGCTCAGGGAGTGGGAGGAACTTATTATGTGATGTGGCCTTGTTGGAGGAAGTGCATCACTGTGGAGGAGGGCTTTGAAGTTCCACCCAGTGCTGAATGGACCCTCCTAATAGCTCCCTGGCAGACAGTCTTTTCCTGGCTGCCTTTGGATCAAGAAGCAAAACTCTCAGCTTCTTCGCCAGCATCATGTTTTCTTTCATACCTGCCTTGCTTCCTGCTATGATGAAAAAGGACTAAATCTCTGAAACTGTAAGCCAGTCCCAATTAAACTGTTGCTTTTATAGGAGTTGCCTTGTTCATGATTTCTCTTCATAACAATGGAAACACTAAGACCTAAACCCTGCAACTGTATTTAATAAGGTTAAGCCTTTGCACAATTCTCTAGTCTTCATTATCATGAAAGAATACATGCTAGAGTCTAAGCATGCCCCCCTATGACACAGGACATGCCTCCTGTGTCTTAAACACACCCCTTGTGACTCAGGACATGCCCCCTGTGTCTCAGGACATGCCTCCTGAGTCTTAAACATGCCCCCAGAGTCCCAAACACACCCCCTGTGACTCTGGACAGAGTTCTAAACAGGCTCCCTGTTTCACAGGACACTTCACCCTGAGTCTTAAGCAAACTCTCTGTGACTCTGGACATGGCCCCTGATTCTTAAGCTTGCCCCTGTGACTCAGGACATGCCCCCTCAATCTTAGACATGCCCCCTGAAAATCTGGACTCACCTCCTGAGTGCTAAACATGCACCCTGTGTCTCAGGACACACCCACTGAGTTTTACACACATCCCCCTATCTCTCAGAATACACCCCTGAGTCTTAAACATGCCCTCTGTGACTCAGGAAACACCCATAGAGTCCTAATGGACATGTTTAGTATAATGAAGCCTTTGAACACCTCTATAGTATTCATCATTATGAAACTATTCATACTGGACAGTGGTTACATACTGTGCTAAAGCCTTTACGTCATGGGGTCCACTGAGATCCAACACAACTCAAACACAGGACAAGGCAAATGATAAGAATTTATTGTAATCAAGTCACTGCTGATAAATCAGGGCCACAAAATTACACTAGAAGCTTAGCTGCAATACCCCAGCCTCAGCCCCACCCTGAACCAGAAAGTTATATAGCTTCCAAAAATCAAAACCACAAAGTCCTTTGCCAAGTTACAGTTACATTTTTCTCCAATCACGTTTTTTTTCTATTGTTACTCTATGTCAAATGATACAGAATGTAGGTTGTATGGTCAACACTATCACAGCCATTTGTTCTTTTGTGGTTAGAAACATGTATTATATTTTAAGGAATAAAACATGAATAATGGAAATTATGGTTAGGCACAGTTGTTATGTTTTAGGGAACAAACCATGAATAATAAAAGCTGGTCAGATGTTATTTAATACACAGGTCTCCTATGACCTGGAACTTAAACTTAGTTTCATTTCATGTTTAATGAAGAGAGGTAACAAAATGGCAGTACTTAGGGTAAGTTTCTTTTGCTTCTTCCCAACATTTGTATATTATAGACATATTTGAATACATATAAGAACACATATTGAAGACATATCTTACAAATGTAATCAATGAGATAAAACCTTTTCACAACACAGTCATCTATGAACACAGAAGGACACATCCTGGAGATAAACGCTATGAATAAGCAATGTGGTAAAGCCTTTGCATGTAGCAGTCGTCCTAGAAACCTGAGAAAAAGTCATAATGCGAGAAAGCCCATAAATGTGGTCAATGTGTTAATGTCTTGTACTTTCTGATATCTTTATAGAAGACTAAACTCTTTAGTAAGTAATCAATCTATTAAAGTCTTTGTATATTACAATAGCCTTTGAGAACCTTCAATAATATCAAAAGTCATCTGTGACTACAAATAATTTGTATGATCTTACCCAACACACATTCAGTTACTCAAGGTTATTCATTATGTAGAAACAAATTTTGACAAGCATCAACCATCAGTTCAAACTTTATGATGTCTCTCTATTTTGTTTTCACTTGCAAACTCATTTGTACATACAAAGGCCACTGGTTTTTCTTTTTCTTTTTTAGTTAATTATGTATCCAGCAACTTTGCTGAAAGTGTTTATCACCTCTGGGAATTGCCTTTGGGAAGTTTTAGTTCACTTGTGCTTACTATCTTATCATCTGCAGATAAAGATAATTTTACTTCCTCCTTAAATTTACAATCTAATGTTAACTTATTTAAATTGTAAATTGCAATATAGAACTTGGAATATAGGACTAGTTAACATTAAACTATAAATTGCAATACAGGACTAGTTAGTATTAAATTATAAATTGCAATATTGGACTAGTTTACATTGTAAATTGCAGTAAAGGACTAGTTAACATTAAATTGTAATTTCCATATAGGACTAGTTAACATTAAAATTTTAGATAGTATTTTGAATAGATATGGAGAGAATGGGTTACCTTCTCTTCTTTGTGAATTATTGGAATTAATTAGAATTTCTCTTCATAATTTAATGACAGCTATAGGTTTGCAGTAAATGACATTATTATGTTCAGGTATGTTTCTTTTATCCTTAATCACTCCAAGAACTCTATCATACAGTGTGGTTAAATATTGTCAGAGAATTTTTCATCATCTAAGAGATTACAGTTTTTTTTCTGACACTTTAATCACATTATGTTGAACCATCCCTGCACCTCTTGAACGAATCCTACCTCATTGATCATGGTGAATGGTCTTTTGATGTGGTTTCTATTTTATTTTTTCTTTTTTTTTGTTTTTTGTTTTTGTTTTTGTTTTTTGTTTTGTTTTGTTTTGTTTTGTTTTTCTTTTTGTTTTTTCGAGACAGGGTTTCTCTGTGTAGCCCTGGCTGTCCTGGAACTCACTCTGTAGACCAGGCTGGCCTCAAACTCAGAAATCCACCTGCCTCTGCCTCCCAAGTGCTAGGATTAAAGGCGTGCGCCACCACTGCCCGGCTATTTTATATTTTCTGTTTTATTAAATCAACATTAAATTTGGTTTTAAGGAAAAATTGGTCTATAATTCTCATTTGTTACTGAGTCTTTATGTTGACTGGATTTTGCATAACCATGGGTTCATGAAACAAATTGGCTAAAGTTTCTTCTTTTTCTATATTGTTGAATACTTTGAGGAGTATTCTCATGAACTCCTCTTTGAAAGTCTGGTAGGATTCTACCCTAAAATTCATGGCCCTGGGCTCTTTTTCGTGTCAGACTTGTAATGACTTTTCTTTTTCTATGTGTTTAGGCAGTTTAAGTTGTTTATCTTAATTTGATTTAACTTTGCTAAGAGAAAGGTATTCAGGAAATTTTCTATTATTTTCTATTATTTTTCTATTATTTTTCTATTATTTTCTATTATTTTTCTATTATTTTTCTATTATTTTTAGTAATCCCAGTTCAATTTATTTATTTATTTATTTACTTACTTAATTAATTATTTTGGTTTTTCTGAGACAGGGTTTATCTGTGTAGCCCTGGCTGTCCTGGAACTCACACTGTAGACCAGGCTGGCCTCAAACTCAGAAATCCACCTGCCTGCCAAGTGCTGGGATAAAAGGTGTGCACCACCGCTTCCTGGCCAGCTTTTTTCTACATATAATAATCTGGGCATCTGTAGTTTCTGCAACATATATGTCCAAGACCTTCTTATGTTTACAGACTCCAGTGAGAAGTCATCTGCAGTTTTAATAGATCTTCATTTATATGTTTCTTGGCTTTTGATCTTTGCAGCTTTTAGTATTCTTTTTTTGTACTGGATGTTCTGATTATTATACAAGAGACTTCATTTTAGTGTCCATTCTGTTTGGTGTTTTGATGATTCTTTTACTTTGATAGATACCTCCCTCCTTATGTTAGGAAATTTTTCTTCTAAGATTTTGTCATCAATATTTTTTGAGAATTTCATCTAATATTCTTCCTCTAGTTTTAGTATCATTATGTTTTATCCTTTCATAATGTCCTAGGTTTTTTAGATATTTTATGTCAGGAAGGTTTAGATTTAATATTTTCTTTGTGTGATATTTTCATCCCTTCTATTGTATCTTCAATGCTTGAGATTTGTCTTCCATGTCTGTATTCTGCTTGTGAATTTTGCCTCCATAGTTTCTTTTTGCAGTACTAATGTTTCCATCATTCCCTCAGTTTGTACTTTTGTTATTGTTTCTATTTCCATTTTTAGGTATTAAACAGTTTTGTTTCCTTCTACTCTTGGTTTATTTTTCTTTTTTGTTTGTTTGTTTGTTTGTTTTGTTTTGTTTTGTTTTTTTGAGACAGGGTTTCTCTGTGTAGCCCTGGCTCTCCTGGAGCTCACTCTGTAGACCAGGCTGGCCTCCAACTCAGAAATCTGCCTGCCTCTGCCTCCCAAGTGCTGGGATTAAAGGCATGCGCCACCACTGCCGGCTAGCCAGGCAGTCTTTAATCTCACACTTGGGACCCAGAGGCAGGTGGATTTCTGAGTTCGAGGCCAGCCTGGTCTACAGAGTGAGTTGCAGGATAGCCAGAACTACCTACAGATAGAGAAAACCTGTCTCAAAAAAATCAATCAATCAATCAACCAATCAATCAATAAACAGTATGATCTGCCCTCATTAAGCAAAGCAACTATTTTGATTGATTAGTACTTAATTTTAACTTAACAAACCTGTCCTGAATGGTTCAGTCATCACAGAGACAACAATACAATACCATAGTAATGAAAATGTAGCTCCAGCTTTTGTCTACATAAAAAGGAACTATAATAAGGACTGAAGAGTGCTAATATGCATGTACATTAAGAGTCTTGGTTCCAGAGAAACAATGTAAAATCATATAAGCCAGGTAATCAAGCAGTGATGTATGAACAGAGATCTTAAATACTAAACATGTATCAGCCAGCTTCACAGGTTAAAAAAATGTAATACTGACATACATATTGTGAACAATTTCCTGTGGGGATAAACATACACAAATGTGACCATAAGAAGACTCAAGGGGGCTGGAGAGATGGCTCAGCGGCTAAGAGCACTGACTGCTCTTCCAAAGGTCCTGAGTTCAATTCCCAGCAACCACATGGTGGCTCACAACCATCTGTAATGACATCTGATGCCCTCTTCTGGTGTGTCTGAAGACAGCGACAGGACAGTGTACTCACATACATAAAATAAATAAATCTTAAAAAAAAAAGAAGACTCAAAATTAAGAAAAAATTGGGGAGTAACATCCACTAAACAAAGACAAGTGCTAAAATGACCAGAAAGGAAAGAATCTAGATCAAGTGAATTAAAACTCAGAAAGAGTTTATTTGGAATCAAAAAAGAAGGAAAATAAAATTAAATAAATAAATAATTTGGGGGTGGGGACAGAAACTGATGGAACAGTCTCACCATGCAAAATAAAGTGGGTGAGTAGGTATCTTAGAGTTTATTATTGTGAAGAGAAACCATGGCCATGGAAACTTTTATAAGAAAAAACATTTCATTGGGCTGACTTACAGTTTCAGAGTCTCAGTCCATTATCATCATGGTGGGAAGCATGGCAGCATCCAGGCAGACATGGTGCTGGAGAAGCTGAGAGTTCTACATCTTGATCTGTAAGTAGCAGCAGGAGACTGTGTCTACACTAGGCACAGCTTGAACATCTATTAAAACTTCAAAGCCCACCTTCACAATGACACACTTCCTCCAACATGGCCACACATACTCCAACAAGGCCACATCTCCTCATAGTGCAGCTCCCTATGGGACAAGCATTCAAACAAATGAACCTATGGGGGCCATTCCTATTCAAACCATCACAGTAGATAAGTCTTCAGACAGGAAGTACATAGCTAAAACTACATATAACTTAAAATTTCCCGATATCTTCACCAACCCACAAGACAAACTACTCAACCACTGCAGAGATTAGACCCAGGAAGAGTAGACAGAGCTGGTAGAAGAGACAGCAAAAACAAAGGTGTAATTAGGTGATACCCTTTCCAGACTGAGAATATGGCCCTCTCCTGACTTCTTTGGCAAAAACAAATGGTTACTGCTGTGTATGTACCCTTTCTCAATAAAGAAAGAACATCAGATCCTTTCTCAGGGAAATCACAAGCATGCACCACAAAGGACCTCAACCCTAATCCTGAGTCTCTGCATGAAGATCCTGAGAGATGAAGTGAAGCCTGGGTCGCTCTACAGACTCCAAGATGTTGGAGGCGCCAAAGCTGTGAGACATCTGTAAGGAAAAGTGGCTTACACGGAATGGAACCAGCCTGTTAGAGACATATTCTGCAGGCAGAAAAGATGGAGGGATGGAGCCATCTAAGCCCTCTGATATCAGATATTAAGCTAGAGAACTGGCTTTCAACCTTCCAAATGCTTTAATTCCAAACCTTCCAAATGCTTATCCCTTTAATACAGTTTCTTGTGTTGTAGCGACCCCCAACTATAAAATTATTTTCATTGCTACTTCATGACTGTTATTTTGCTACTGTCATGAATTGTCATATAAATTACAATTTTCAGATGTTCTTAGGCAACCCCTCTTGTATATGGGTCAAGGCCCACAGCTGGGAATTGTTGAGCTGGGGATTTGGTGTTTACATTCTGCTTTATCAGTCTTGCTTGGTCCGCCATTTTCTGACTATTCCCCCTTTCCTCCTTTTAGGAATAGTAATGTATATCTGTGCCATTGTATGCTGAAGTTAATTCACGATTCAAACTCACAGGGTTTTATTGAGACTGTGAAAGACTAAGGGGGCTTCTGAATTAGTATTAAATACACTTTGCATTACAGCAATGTCCTCTGAGCCTTTGGAGCCTGGGAGTAGAATATAGTGGTTTGAATGAGAATGTGTACCATAGGCTCAAATATCTGAATCCTGGTGGTGATTTAACAGGCTACACCTCACTAGAGGCAGGCTCTGAGGATAGTATGTTGACTAGCCTCAATTCCAGTTCACTATCTCTGTTCATGTTTGGGGTTTAACATATGATCTCTCAGCTCCCTGCCATGATGGTCTCATCCTTCTGGAAGCACAAGCCAAAATAATTTCTTCCATAAATTGCCTTGGTCATAGTATGTTTATTTTACAGCAACAGAAATGTAAATAATACAGACTATAAATAATTGAGGACTAAAACAATTTTTTCTTAATCCTAAAAATGTTCACAATAAAATTGGGCACCAAAAAAGTAAAATGTACTCAACCTCTGTGTTCCACTAAATATTTCAGACAGCGTCCCATCCTCCTGCATAGCAGAAATGCTCTTCCAGCATCTGGATCTTGGCAGCCATGTACTCATCCTACAACCAAAAAAAGACAAGAAAATAAACAACAGTTACAGCTCCCTGCCACACAATTAACTTAAAAGACCCCTGACAGAACTACAAATACAATCTCACTTTTTTAACCCTAAAATAATTAGGCTTCACTGTTTTGATTATCATATCTTTAAAGTAAAGCTAGAGGTGACAACAATGGTATGTGTTGTCCAAACTGCAAACGCCTTGTTTTTACTGATTATTAAAAATTTTATATATTCCCTGTATTTTCTCAAAATAGACACATGAAAAGAAAATGTTTTACTCTGTATAGATGATTAACTGACAATACTATGTATGTAAATATACAGAGGAGTTAGATGGCTCCATCCCTCCATCTTTTCTGCCTGCAGAATGTACCCAATTCTCGGTATTACTAGCAATGCTGAGATAAACTAAAATATATTAAATTGTTCTGTGCAAGAATATCTACTTCCTCAGGACAAAATCCTTGAAAGTAAAATAAACTTTAAGAGTTAGAGTTTATGAACACTGAAAATACAGAGTTGGTGTATAAAGTCACATGTTATACCTGAAGCCATACCATAAAATAAAAATAACAAAAATTATCTAGACATGTAAATATCTTTAATCATTAAAACACACCTATTTCCCAGCCATCATTTTCTGCTTCCTGCAAGACTGCCTCATGGTGGCTGGAACTTCTATATGGGGAGAAAAAAATAAGTTAATTTTATACCATAATCTACTCTTCATTGATCTTCTATCAAGGGAAATGGGAAAGTTGAAAATTTAAATGTCCGATTAACGCAAGACAAAAGATTACTGCCAAGTAAACCTTATCAAAATGGATTATTCTCAGGTTGCTTTATCTGTTCTATCTGTCCAGAGAACATCCTCCCTACCATTTAAGCCTCATATGTAAACACTTCTCAATTTTTCAACTGGGTCAGAGGGGTCAATAGAGAAAGAATCTATGCCCTCCTGAATAACAACACTTAACATTCACTTTGCATAAAACATCGATAAGTCCAACTAACAGTCACTTACTTTTTACCCCTAACTAGTTAAACAATCTACTAAAATATTCCCTATATCATCTGACCTAAAATGGGCCTTAAACCATGTCATACTAGCCACTCAAGAAAACACACACAGTATAACACATTCGCCATACAAATGCATCCTCCAAGAAGTTCATTGAAAGAACACATCATATGCCAGGCAGTGATGGTGCATGCCTTTAATCCCAGCACTTGGGAGACAGAGGCAGGGGGATCACGGTGATGGAATAACGATCAATAATCAATGCTGGTCAATAATCAATAAACACTAATCAATAATTATCAATACTAATTGATAACCAATAATGATCAATAATTTTTGGAACATGCCTTTAATCCCAACAGTTGGGAAGCAGAGGCAGGCAGATTTCTGAGTTCAAGGCCAACCTGGTCTACAGAGTGAGTTCCAGGACAGCCAAGGCTACATAGAGAAACCCTGTCTTGAAAAACAAAACAAAACAAACAAACAAAAAAAATCATCCTTTAAGAGTCAAAGAGATTCCTATTACAAAATTACTGGTTCAAACTCTGAATTTATATACCTCCATTTACAAGGAAATGACTTGAGAATTCTGCTAATGTGTATGTCACAGCCATTAAATATAACTTGTGAATGAGAATGTCCCCCAGACTCAGATATTTGGACACTTGTCAGCTGGTGGTGCTGTTTGAAAGAGATTAACAGGTATAGCCTTGCTGGAGGAAGTAAGTCCCAGGAGGAGAGCTTTGAGAGTTTGAAGACTGTTGTCATATCCAGTCTGCTCCCTCTGCTTCCTGCTTTGTGGCTGAAGATGTGAGCTCCCAGCATTCTGCTCCAGCTTCCATGCCTGCTTCTTGCTGCACTGCTTCCCATCATGATGTCTATTAAACTGTAAACAAAGTTACTCTCTCATGGGAAAAGGAAGGAGAAGGTGGCTTCCTCAGGTTTGCAGCTTACTTGGCAGAACACCAGGATTCTCTGCTTGAGAACATAAGTTTCCTCTGTCTCAGTCACCTGAGAATGACAAAGACTCTAGGTTGCCTGGAAGCCAGCAAGCTGGAAGCAGTCTCCTCATGCCATTTCCCTACAAATAGTCAAATATATCTTCAGATTTAAAGCCATACTAAATTAATGAGAAATGGAGTCTAAGAATCTTCCAAATATACTGATCTCTGTAGTAGGTTGTTAGTGTCTTAGAAATAAGAACAAACTAGAAGTAAACAAATTAAGCTTCCCAGAAATCAAATGCCACCTCTGTTAGAAGTCTGCACACAGCTTAGAACACACAACACCAAACCAAACAATTCCAAGGGGGGGGGAGTTATTCAGGGCAAAGATGATGGGGGGGAGAAGAAGAAGTGGGAAGAGGACAGTGATATCAGAAGGTTCTGCCTGTTTTATATGGGCGGTGACATAGCCTCTACCAGGTAAAGGTGAAGTAGCCAGGTGGCTTCTGGGAATGTATGGCTGTTGCCTTGGCAACGATGTGGGGGTTGCCTAAATGTGATATCACTGGGTTCAGAGTCTGATACCAACAACCTCACATTAGTTTATCTGTGAAGTGGACTGAAGTAACCCTGGCAAGAAGCAACTGGCTAGAACAACTGTATTCCACCACTTGACAGCACTTTTGTTCACTCTACAGTCAATTTACAAATACAACTGTGACACAAAGAAATAAACTATACAAATGAGAGCAATCTAAGAACAAAATTAGTGGGTAGAGAACTTTAGCCTTTTCAATAACCATGCTATGTTCAAGGAGATAAAGCAAAGGATAAAACTTAACTTATAAGTCTTTAGCCTTAAAACAAATTACAAATCTGTTTTAAGTTCACGCCAACAGAGGCTAGCTAGCTATGCAGCCAGAGCCTATCTCAAACACACCAATCACCAAAATAAGTAAGTGCAACTGCCCCTGAGTGATGTGTAATCAATCCAATTACTGTAATCATATCCAGATGTAAAGTGCTACCTTACCTTCACTTAGAGTTACAAGAAATATTTGTTAGCTAAAACAAATATACAATGAGTTAATGGGTGTGCACATTTAGTCACATAACATAACTCATGATGTGACACAAATGCAGAGAAAGCAACCTGTGGCAACTCGAGGATAAGGTGAGATAAGCTTAGTTTGGACCCACTCCTATCTCTCTTCTCAGTACCTTTTCCCTTACCTTAACCACCAGTTTTCTACTTAGTTACTTACAACTGAGGACATTAAGTACAGTGGAATCCAGGGACACCTGTAATCAGTTCAATACCTGGAACCTACACAAAAAACAGACTCCTACCAGATGCCCCTGACCTCCACTTGTTGAGGTTTAGTCTGTCACTATGTATTATAATGCTAACTGCAGGCCCCCAAGGCCTGACTGTCCCAGAGACTAGAGACTTGGGTCCACACATAGACCCAAGTGCTGCTATGTGATGTTGCCCTCAAATTATTTCCAACTGCTGAATAGAGATGCCAACAGTCAATACCTGATACCTGGACAGAAAAGACAGAAGCAGGTTTTAGCATTCCAGGACTTCCCCAGCATCAGAGAAGAACATGGAGGAAAAGAAGATAAAGAGAAGAAGCTGCCATGTGTTAGGTGAGTCATAAAATAATGACCACGTGGGTTGGCTAATTGGAGTTAAAAGCAGCCCAGACAAAACATGGCAAATTATATAGTGGGATTATTGGCTGGTAATGGTAAATACAGACCTGGATTCCCACCGGCCCCGCCCCCCGCCTGGCCCCGCCCCGGATCCGCCCTAACCCCGCCCTCCTCGCCATGGCACCCCCGGGCGCCGCATTCCCGCCACGGCCTCGTCCTCTCTCGAAGCCGCGGGAGACCAGAAGCCGGATAGAACCGGATCGGCGAGGCCCCGGGGTGGGCGGGGCCTCGGCTCACCGTCGCTAGGCCCCGCCCACCGCTGCCGGCCGCGCCTTGAGGGCGTCTGTGACGCACTTCCGCTTCCGGGGAGGGCGGGCCCGCGCCTCGGGAAGGGCGGCGAGGCGTTTCCGCCCAAAGCCGTGGCGCCGCTTCCGGTTCCCGGGCGCTCGCCAGGGCACTTCCTGTCGCGCTCTCCTGTGACCCTGCGGGGCGAAAGCTGATGTGGTTACGCCGGAGGCGGCTTCCGGTGACCGGGGCGTCCGCGAACAGTGGTCGTCACCCCGCGACCCTGGCGCTGGCCTGTGACGTCACCGCGCCCGCTAGGCGGCCGCACCCGGATCCCGACGACCGCCGCGATTCCCGCCAACCACGTCGGAATCTCCGTGACGTCACAGCCGGCGACGGCGACCCACGCAGGCGCACAGCGGCGATCCCGGATTTCCTCGGTGGCGTTGGCGGTGGAGATCGATCCCGTGATTCCCCGTGGTGGCCCCCACCCCATTGATACCAATCGATACTAATCAATTATCAATAATCGAGTTAATCAGTAAATCGTGGCGCAGGCCTTTGTTCCCAGCACTCAGGAGGCAGAGGCAGGGGCATGACGGTGATGGGATGCAGATGAAGATCAATGCTCATGATAAAAGGTAATCAATGTTAATCAATGACGAATAGTCGATGCTGGTCAGGAACTAAAAATGTTCAATGCTGATGGTAATCAACGATCGATAATCAGCAGGTATTGCTGATCAGTAATCAATACCGATCAATAGTTGATAATCAATAACTGATAATTAATCAATACGGATCCATAGTTGATGACAGCAGTCAGTGCAAATCAATAATCATCTTGGGAGGATCCTAATAAATATAAATAAAAATATAAATATAAAATGTGCAATGAAATATGAAAATAAAATTCTAATGAAATAAAATACAAAATATAAAACGTAAAATAAAACGAATAAAAATTTAAAATAAATATAAAATATGAAAAAACCTAAATAAGATAAAATATAATAAAATATAGTAAAGTAAATTAAAAATAGGATAAAATAAGCCACAAATATAAAATTAAGTAAATAAAAATAGAAAATAAGATATAAATGTAACATAAAATGAATAAAATAAAATATGAAAAAATATAAAACATGAAAATATGAAACATGCTATAGACAAATCGTTATTATTATAAAATAAAGTTAAGTAAATGAAAATATAAAATAATATAAAATAAAATATAAATGTAACATAAAATGAATAAAATAAAATATAAAATATGAAACATGCTATAGACAAATTATGATTATTACTGTTTTCCATATTTCGCCATATGTTGAAGCACAATTAGTCAAACAGCGTCCGAGAGGAAGTGACACGTGCAGTGTGATATTTAACAATTTTATTTCCCTCACACAGCCAGGTGTAGAATTGAAAGTCCAAGCAGATTTTTATTTTAAAATCTTTAAAGTTCATTTCTTAAACTATTTTTAAAAAGTTTACGTATTTTTACTCATATTTACATCATGCTTTATATTTATAGTTTATTTCAGTTTTTATTCGTATTTGATTTCATATTTTACGTTATTTTAGAATTTGATTTACTCTTATTTTTCTGTTTTATAATTTATATTTAATGTATTTTATGTTTTATTTTAATTTTATAATTTGTATTCACAGTATGCTTTATACTTACGTTTTATATTTTACATTTTACATTTTATTATATATTTTGAAGTTTAAATTTATTTCATTTTATTTTATATTTTATATTTTATTTCATATTTATTTTTATTTTATGTTTTATGTTTTCATTATATTTTATGTATACAATTTTTTCATATTATATTTAATTTTATATTTTACTTTACTTTTATTTTTTTAATTTTATAATTTATATTTTATATTTGATGTATATTATTTTAGTTTTATTTTATGTTTTATACGTATGTTTTATATTTTACATTTTATAGTTTATTGTATATTTTAAACTTTAGTATATTTTATGTTTTAGTTAATTTTATTATTCATTTTGTACTTATATTCATGTTATATCATAAATATTATATATTGTTTTTAATATTTAATGTTATATTTTATTATTTTATATTTTACTTCACTGTTAGTTTTTTATTTTCTATTCTTTATGTTTTATATTTTATTTTAATTTTATTTACGTTTACATATTTATATTTTATACTTTACATTTTATATATTTAAATTTTATTTTATGTTTTATATATTGTGTTTTATATTTTATTTTTATGTTAAATTTCATATTTTGTATTATTTTCTATTTTATTTTACATTCACTTTTTAATTTTATATTTTATGTTTGATGTATTTTATATTTTATTTACTTTTTAATTTATTTTATTATATTTATATTATATTTTATATTTATGTTTTGTACATTTTGTATTTATTACATATTTTAATTTTAAAATTTATAGTTTATATTCTTTATTTCATAGTAAAATATTTATATCATATTGTACATTTTATTTTATATTTTATATTATTTTCCATTTTAATTTTTAAAAATTTTATATTACCATATTTAATGTGTCATTTTGTTTTATTTTATATTTTATATTTACATTTATCCTATAATTTATATTGATGTTTTATATTTAATGTTTTTTCCATTCTATTTTAAGTTAATTTTTAATTTTATATTTTAGAAGTTATATCCAATGTATTTTATATGTGATTTTTATATTTCATATTTTATAGATGATGCATCCGATTGATGAATTAGAAGATGCACCTTCATCATCTCTATCGATTTTCCGATGATTTATTTCCCAGCCGACACAACGCAGAGACAAATCCACAAGGAATGAGGGTGAGGCCCTCAGGCACCGGCGGACGCTGCCATATGAGGCCATGTTAGTCCTTATTACAGAATCAAGTACCAACATCGTGGAATGGAATGTGGCTATAACTTCTGGAAGTAAAAAGGTCTATTTTATGTCAATGTACTTGATATACTATAATTTGTGTCCACATAATAATGAAATTTATGGTGGGACCGACCATAGGCTCCATGATAGATTCAGCTTAAAAAATTATTACCCTGTCACCATCAGGTCACGGTCTTTTTTTGTAATGGTGACTCCAGGGTTAGTGATTGGAAGCGATGTTATTAGAAGGGGCCGTGTTCCAGCCTCAGCAAGCAGAGGAACTCAGCAGCTTTGTCCATGTGGCTCTGGGAGGAAAGAATAGAAGGGACGACTGAGACAATTGATGCTGGTTGGCTGTAGTTAAAAAATTAGTGGGGATGAAGTAGAAACCAGCACCACTGAGGTGACATATTCTCTGAAGTGTTGTTACATCGTCCATATGCTGGGTTCTTCCCCTGCGACTAAGATTAACTGCATTTCTGTCATACATTCCCTTCACTATGCCAAGCCTTAGCTGCTCTGCATGACAGGTTCATTTATGCCTTTGAAACCAATAACACCTGGGTGATTCTCACACATGATTGACTCCAGGTGCACAACAAGGAACAACCTTGGCAACTTCTGGAATACAGCTTTGTGTATTTGCATTGCAGTAGGTTCTTGGTGGTCTCTGGGGTGCCAGTGACTTGGGCACAACATCTTGGTGCATGGACTGGAACCCCAAAATACTCAAAAATACCAGCTGAAGGATTGAAAGGCTGCCTGTTAAGATGTGTCATTGATGCCGGGTGGTGGTGGCGCACACCTTTAATCCCAGCACTTGGGAGGCAGAGGCAGGTGCATTTCTGAGTTTGACAACAGCCTGGTCTACAGAGTGAGTTTTGGGATAGCCAGGGCTACTGAGAAACCCGGGCTCAAAAAGAAAAAAAAAAAAAAAACCAAAAAACAAAATAAGTAACAGATGTGTTATTGTTGTTCTTTGTGTCAGTTCCTTGTCTGTCAGATTTGTGTCTTTGTGCTTTGGTTTTTGGATTTTTTTGAGTATTTGCAGAGGGAGATGACTAAAGTGAATGTGGAAGCACATTATAGTGAATGCACTGGAGAGTTGAAGCCACAAAGGGCTTGGAACATGTTTCAGAGCCTGGTGTAGGGGATGGTGTGTGTGCATGGTCTTAATTTCTGGGGATGTAAGAATCTTGCTACATGGCTGACAGCTCCCTTCCTATCTTTATTTTCTCCTCTGTACAAGGGTTGGCATATGCTGGGTACCCTTTACTGCCCCCTTGAGGCTATCCATTTTGTGTGTTGCAATTTGTTATTCTCTGAGGAATTGAGACAGATTTCATCCTAATCAATTTAGTTACTAGCCCCACACCTTGGGTTAAATCCTTCTAGAAAGATTGACTAGTCCATGACAGAGAGCTCTTCGAGCCAGCATCCAGGGCAAAATCAGGCTCTGCCTACCTTATTTTACAGGGTGAAAGACAAAGACCTCATTTCCCACCTCCTGAACTACCATCTGTCCAGTTCATATGTGACTCTAGTTTTGAACTTGGAGCTGTCATAAGATGGAAAGTCGTTCTTCATCGATTCTAAAAAATTTAGCATATCTTCCTTGAACCATAAGTCTTGTCCTTTGTTAGTGGTCATTTCCAGTTGTGTGGTACAATCTGCTTCTCTATCCATCTTCCAGCTGTTTTAGCCTCCTCTTTGGTAGCACTGGCTTGAGAACCCAGTGTTAAAGACACCTCACCCCAGGTCAGCACAGTCTCTGAGCTCCCCATTCCAGTGTATCCTTCCCTCCTCTGAGCCAGGTAACATCCCTATTTTGTCCTTGCTCAACCACAACTCCAAGTCCCTCATAGGGTAGCATGGCCTCTTGTATTGATATGGTTAGCCCATTGGTTTTGGGATGTTACAACTTTCTTATTTATTATTGTATCTGTGTCATAGTTGTCTTAAATTCTCAGCATTTCAGAACTACAGTCATCTGAAGGAGCCTCAATCAAGGGCGTGCCCTCATCAGAATGGCTGGTTGCTATGTCTGTGAAAGATAGTGTTGATGATTGATTAGGAAGGCTCTTCCACTGAGGGTGGCAATATCCCTAAGCAAGTGGTCCTGGGCTGGATGAGAGAGCAGGCTGAGCATGAGACAGTGAGCAAGCAAGAGAGCAAGCCAGGAGACAGTGTTTGTCCATGCTTTTTGCCTTCATTTTCTAATTTAAGCTTCAAAATGATGGCCTGTGATCTGACAGAACCATGTACAACAACATTTATTACCTGAGATGCTTTTTCTTAGAAGATTCAATCACAGCAGCAAGGTAGCAAGTTAGAACAACAGCAACAACAACAGTGTTATTTTGCTGTTGTACAGAATCTATGTTGTAGATTGTATTCTTGTGAACAGGACAAATTTTGGGTAGAAAGATTTTTGGATTCGTTGGTGTCTTTAACTCTCCTCTGAGGGTTCTGCCTGACTGCCTTTTTAGCGTTTATATCTAACTGCTATACATCTCAGCTAAGATCAACCTTAGACTCCTTGGTACCCTCTAATTTGTGGTCTCTGGCACATGCTAAATGTACCCACCCCCAGCCAGTTGCAGATTTTGATTCATTTCCCCCTTGGCTTTTTTTTTTTTTTTGTCTCCCTCCACACCTGTTGCTGGTTCCAGGACAGCCGGGGCTACACACAGAAACCCTGTCTCAAAAACAAAAAAACAAAAACAAAAAACAAAAAACAAAAAACAAAAAAACCCCGATAATTTTACTTCCTCCTTTCTAATCTGTATTACCTTTATCTTCTTCTGTTTTATTGCTCTTGCTAAACTTTTAGATAGTATTTTAAATAGATATGGAGAGAATGGATCACCTCTTCTTGTTTGTGAATTGGTAGAATTAATATGCATGTCTCTCTATTATAATTGTTGTCTCTCTATTTAATGTTGGCTATAGGTTTGCAGTAAAGTGACATTATGTTTAGGTGTGTCCCTTGTATCTTTAATCACTCCAGTAACTTTATCATAAAGTGGAATTAAATATTGTCAGAGAATTATTAATCATCCAATGAGATGACCACTTATTTTATTTTCTTACACATTAAGCACATTATATTAAACCATCCTGTAACTCTTTAATGGAGCCTGCCTCATTGATCATTGAGGATGATCTTTTAAAGTGATTTCTATTTTATTTAATTCATTGTATTAAAGATTTTTCATCTGTGGTTTTAAGGGAAAATGGTTTGTAATTCTTTTTTGTAGATGAGTCTTTATATTGATTGGATATTTGAGTAGCCATGGGCTCACAAAATAAAATCAGCTAAGGTTTCTTCTCTTTCTATATTATTGAATACTTTGAGTATTGTCATGAACTCCTGTTTGGAAGTCTGGTAGGATTCTACCCTGAAACTTATGGCCCTGGCCTCTATTTGTTGGCACACTTGTAATGACTTCCCTTTTTCTAGGTGTTTAGGTCTGTTTAAGTTATTTACCTTAGTTTGATTTAACTTTGGTCAGTGGAACAATTTGAGATTAGCCTTTTCTTTTAGAATTTCTAATTTGGTGTTGTAGAGGCATTTTAAAGCTATGTCTCTACCATTCTCTGGCTTTCTTCATTGTCTGTTATTTTGTCACCCTTTTTATTTTAGATTTCATTAATTTTGATATTCTCTATCTTTTAATAAGTGTTTCTATTTTGTCTAATAAAAGGTTCAAAGAACCAACCCCATGTCTCATTAATTCTTTGTATTCTTCTCTTTCTATTTTATGGATTTTGATCCCAATTTGACAATATCTTGATGTCAACTTCTTTCCTTCATCGCTCACTCACTTCTTTCCATTCTAGATCTTAGAGAATGCTCTTAAATTGCCAGTGTGAGAGCTCTCCAATATTTTCATGTAGGGATTTTCTGTATGAACTTTCATCTTAGAGACAGTTTCATTTACTTTGTATTCCATAAGATTGTGCATTTTGCATATTCATTTGCATTGACTTCTATAAGGTCTCTAATTTTCTTCCTTTATTTCTGTCTTAACCTAGTTTTCACTCAGTAGTGAGATGTGCAGTTTCCATGAGTTTGTAAGCTTTGTGTTCTTTCTGGTTTTGTTGATATCCAGCTGTAATCCATGGTGGTCTGATAAGATACATGGTAAGTAGCTTGTCTTTTCTTTATGTATTGAGACCTGCAATGTGTCTAAATATGTTTTCAGTTTACAAGTGAGTTTCATGAAGTTCTAAGCAGGAAATATATTCTCTTATATTTTTGGTAGAATGTTCTCCAAATTTCAGCTGGATTCATGTTCATGCTATCAGTTAGCTGTTTAATTTTGATCTGGAGAATTTATCCATTGGTGAAAATGGAGTATTGAAATTTGCCAGTATAATGGATGAAGGTTATCATGTGATTTTTTTACTTTAAAACTCTTTATTTTACAAAGGTATGTGACCATGTGTTTGAGGCATTGATGTTAAAAATTGAAATGTTATCTATGGTAATTTTTTTCTCTTTGGTGAGTATGTTGTATCTTTCTCCAATTTTTTTGATTTTTTAAAAACTATTTTAAAATAGTTACACCAGCTTGCTTCTTTGGACCATTTGCTTGGAATATCTTTTTACAACCCTTTACACTAAAGTAATGTTTATCCTTGACGTTGAGCTATATTTCTTTTTCTTTCTTTCTTTCCTTTTACAGTTTTTATTGTTTTTTTAATGATTATTTATTTTATTTATTTTATGTATATGAGTACACCATTGCTCTCTTCAGACACACAAGAAGAGGGCATCAGACCCCATTACAGATAGTTGTGAACCACCATGTGGTTGCTGGGAATAGAACTCAAGACCTATGGAAGAGCAGTCAGTGCTCTTAACCACTGAGCCGTCCTCTCCACCGCAAGCTGTATTTCTTATATGCAATAGAAGGATAAGTTTGTGGTTAGCATCCATTCTGTTAGCCTGTGTCCTTTTTATAGTCATCTGAGGTCATTGATATTGAGAGAGTCAATGAGTGGTGATTGTTTATCTTCTGATATTTTGTTGTTCTTGTTATTGTTACAGCTGCTGCTGGTCGTGGTCGTGTTGGTGGAGTTGGGGTGTGTGTGTTTGTGCTTTCCCTTCTTTTGCAGATAACAAGATTATTTACTACTGTGTTTTCATGTCTATCATTAATCTCCCTTGGGTTGGATTCTTCCTTCTACACTTTGTGTAGGTTGTTTATGTAGATAGATCAGGTTAAGGGTTAGGATTATGGTTAGGATTAGAAATCCCCAAATAATATTACCGCAACAAGATGGCTGTAATTATGATTTGTGTCCAATGATTGAAATGGAATAGAGAGTAAGATGATAGAGGATACTCAGTAGTCCTGGCTTCAGGTTCTTTCTAGAAAAGGTCATACTGTGCTTTCAGATGCCTTTCCTTTAAGGAAGATGAAAGGGAAAGATTGTTCCAGTATCCAATTATTAGACATGGAAGATGAAAGGAAACATGCTGCTCCCTGTGGTGGTGCATGCCTTTAATCTCAGAAACCCAACAGACAAGTCAGGAAGAGTCATAACGCCAAGGACCCATCTCATCTATATAATGAATTTGAGCCAAGCCTAAGTTAAATCCTGTCTTACTTCTTCTCAAATATTTTCATGAAACTGGTTAGAAAAGGTGTCATGCGAGTACTCACATCTGTACATATCCCTTTCTACTTAATGTTTTTAGATGTGAATAAATGCATTGGAAAACAAGAAGAGTTAATAATAAAATATTAAAAATTAATTTCTGTGGGGGAATTTAAATTTACTTTAGCTTTTGGGTTTTCTCTTTGCATCTATATTTCATCATTTTCTGTATCAAAACTGGATTCCTTGTGCAGTTTAATCAAAAGCACAAGCTATGACAAACAGTCTACACAACAGGTTTAGTCTGTAATGTGTTATTTCATTCTAATTCCTAGGGATTTAAAAAATTATTAAATACACATTTGTAGCCCAGCTGCAGAGGTCAGACATGGATCTGGAAAGTCACTGGTAGAAGAAGGCCAAGAAAATCTCCAGTGCTAAAGAAAAATCACATAATTCCCAGGATGAGATTTTGTTTTCTTATTAAGCAGCATGAAAGCCTGCTTCTGAGCAAGACACTGACTTTGAGCCTTCACAAGACCGAGGGCCTCTCCTCCCATTGATGCCCAACAGTGCTATCTTATGCTACATATGCAGATGGAGCCATGGTTCTCTCCATGTGTACTCTCAGTTGGTGGTTTAGTCCCTGGGAGCCCTGGGGGGTCTGGTTGGTTGATATTGTTGCTCTTCCTCTGGGGTTGCAAACCCCTTCAGCTCCTTCAGTCCTTTCTCTAACTCCTCCGTTGGGGACCCTGTGCTCAATTCAATAGTTGGCTGCAAGTATCTGCCTCTGTATTTGTCAAGCTCTGGCAGAACCTCTCAGGAGACAGCTGTATCATGCTCCTGTCAGCATGCACTTCTTGGTATTCACAATATTTTCTGTGTTTGCTGACTGTATATAGGATGGATCCCCAGGTGCAGCAACCTCTGGGTGGCCTTTCCTTCAGTCTCTGCTCCACACTTTGTCTCAGTATTTGCTCCCATGAATATTTTGTTCCCTCTTCTAAGAAGAACCACTCAAACCACACTTTGGTCTTCCTTATTCTCTCTCTCTC